>NC_081417.1:37903698-38023698 GCF_949786415.1 Peromyscus eremicus
AAAGGTTCCAGGTTTCCCAGCTAGCTGGACAAGAAGCGTTCAACACACGAGCCCGAGTCTGACATTCCAGCTGCAAAGCACAAGGTTAAAATATCTAACAAATCTGTGACTCCAGAAACTTCCTTCTTCCACACAATCCACAGAGACTTTCACTGATCTCATTCATGATCAGCATAATATTTGTGAGCCATACATCACTGCATGTATCATCACCTCACACATTTCAATTGCTGATTAACATCCTGCTTTATAGATATGTTCATCCATTTGATGAATATTTGTATCGTCTCATCTGGTTCATGGTAGACAGAATTTTTATGAAGATTCATGAACACACTTTTTAGTTCTCTTACATAAATATCATGTAATGTAATGGCTGGGTCATAGAGCCGGTATATGTGTAATTTTTAAAAGAATTACCAAATTGCTTTCTGAGCAAATTTCACTATTTAGTATTACCTCTAGAAGCATTTAAAAATTCCAGTAAGTCTGAATTCTCATGAACATTTGATGGTGGACATAAAAGTATGTGAAACAATAGTTCTAGGTAATTTTATCACCAGTGTACTTTCACTTATAAAAAGGTTAAACCTATGATTTAGTAATGTGTGTTATAGACAATTTCAGAAATATAGAGCTATGCAAAACACACAATATCAGTTTTATGGTCCTAATGCTATTCTTTTTCATTATGTAAACATGCACGATTTGAAAAATGAATATGCTATGCACACTTTTATAATCCTTTTCTCTTATAGTGAATCATGAGCCCTTGAAATAATGAAATGTCCTTCCGTAATGCCTCATCTTTAGAAACTATAGCAGATTCATATAACAGTGACATACTTTATACTGTTGTATCCTTTGTTATATATTTGGGTTATTTCTAGCATTTCATTTCTTTGCAGTTGTGCTAAAGTGTACAAACTGTAAAATTTACCAAATTTAGTTTGAAATACGCATTAAGTGCATATGCAGTGTAAGCATTCTCCAGAACACTTTCATCTTGCAAAATTAAATTTCTGTGTCAATTAAGTACCTCCCACTGTCCCCCTACCCTGGACTTTACAAGCTGCCATGCTAGTTGCTGATAGATTTTTCTAGATGATTCCCATAAGGTCATCTAGGCAATTTGCTCAACTGATAATCACAGGATATTTATCATGGGCTTTTCTACAGTGTTATAATTTTAGGTTTTGCATTCATGTGTATGATCCTCTTGAGCAAAATCTTCTAAGTGATGGATGGATATGTTTAGAAGCTCATTTTGAAGTACATCACAAAAACATGTTCCTAATTGACACATAGTATTTATGTATTTTTATGGGCTTCATTATAATTTTATACATATATTGAATGCAGTAATTATCAAATTAGGATAATCAACGCTTCCATTTCATACATTTCTCATTTCTATGTGCTCAGAACTTTGTATCCTTCTTTTCTAACCACTTGGAAATTTATCCACTGTTTTAGACTGTAGCATCTTGCTGTGCCCTAGAACACTGGAAGAAACCTTTATTCTTTTTATTCCTGTTGGTCCATTTTTAATTACCATGTTAAAAATTATCTTTTCTCAATTGAATGCCTTTTATATCTTTGTAGAAAATAAGTTATCCATATGCTGGATATATTTCTAGACTTTCTTGTCTGTTCCTCTGATTTCATTGTCTCTATGCCAGGACCACAATCTATATTGTTGTTTTTGCACAATTGTTAAACTCACATAGCGTTAGCTCGCCAATTTTGTTCTTTTTTGTTTGTTTGGGTTTTTTTGTTTTTTTGTTTTTTTGTTTTTGTTTTTTTTGTAATTTGGGTTGCTGTTTTGGGTACTTGCATTTACCATAAATTTTTAAGCATGTAATGTGTAGTAATGTGTAGGGATTTTACTTAAGGTTCTATTGCCTCAGAAATGAATGTAGGAACATTTTACACCTTAACAGCGTTGAGGCTACTGCCTATGTATCTTTTCATGGAAAACACAAGTACTCAAAACTGTATTTTTTTTTCTTGATGGTTAAACCACTCTGTGTGGTACTAACTTTGCATTACTCTTAGGTTAAAAATTTTAAATCTGAGGAGAGGTCTTTTCTTCCAAATTTCATGTTTCCCCAGAATTTGCTTATATTTATTCATTTTATACTGCCTTTGGAAAACTGTCTTTTCTGATTGACTTAAATTTTATAGGTATTACTGAAGGGCTAGCTTCTTTGGTTGGAAATCACATGAGCCCCATACTGAAAGCGATACATCAAAGAACTTGTTTCTGAAGTTTTCCACTATTCTCAGCCACCTCTATTTCCATTAAAATTTTCTTGTATTTTTTGGGGGGGTGGGGCTTGGAATTATCTTTTCTACAAGAAGTTGTTACTAAATGTCTCTGAGGTCCTTAATCAGCCTTTCCTTTGTAAATGAATGCCTTAACAGGAATATTGCAAGATCTACACTCATTTTATAGCTCATTCAACAGTGGAAATCTCTTGGGTGCAACCATGCTGACCATCTTGATAGGATGCTCTCAGATGTGCACAAATCTGGTTCTTTCTTATGGGCCTGGTGAGTATGTGGTCGGATGTCTTCTTATACACCATTCATACTTGAAATGCACCATCTAACATGGTTGCAAATATATAAATATAGATCTTCAAGAAAGTTGTTATTTCACCATATGTCTTACATAGAAGTTATCCGTATTCTCCTGTCTTTTGTTCATCAGTAAATATTTGCCTATTGAAGAAATTAGATAATTTTGTTTAAATAGGAAACCAGAAAATAATCAAGCAGAAATCCCTGAAACCCTCTGAATTTTTTTCTAAGTGTTACTTGATAATGATATTCTAATCACTTCTATTTTTGCTGGAATGTACTTTTATCTTCAGCAAGCAGCTTTTTTCTCACATGTATTCTACATGATACTTACATCAAGCTACATCTGTTTTGTCAAAAAGATCTTAGTCATCACACTTCCTTGGCTTTCTGACGAATATCCCTTCTTCTCCCAATCCTCCTTTTCTTTCTCTGTTTAGCTACAGACTTCTACTGTTCCTCAGAATCTAGCAGAGTGACCTCTTTTGTGACTGCCTCTGACTTTCTAGAGGGACTTCATTGATCTCATCCTTCTGGACTAACCTAGTAACATAATGAATTTTCCTCTAAAATACTTATTGCTTTCCCTTCTAATAACAGGATTTCAGTATTCTCTTACTAGTTCTTGAATCTGATAAATGGGGGGCTCATGTATTTCATGAAATCATCTTACTGCATATAGCATCCCTACTTACCACCCAAAGAGATCTGTACCAATAATATCCAAAACTATATTTACATAAGAGTCAAAGTGCTCAACTAAAACCTTACATTCTTATTATGGAATAGTATTTGTGTGTGTGTGTGTGTGTGCGTGTGTGTGTGTGTGTGTGTGTGTGTGTGTGTGTGTGTATGTGTGTGTGTATGTGTGTGTGTGTGTGCCTTCAACCTTCTTGAGAAAATGCTGACTATAGCATTTCATCTTCAAGCATTCAAAATCTTGCATGAAGTATAGACTCTCATTCTGTAAACCCAAACACATTCTTTATAGGTAGCACAGAGCCACAATCACCTGTCATTTGTACTAAAATAGTTTCTGTTGTGACATTTTGTATGAGATAGTTGATTCTATAATGTATTTGCAAATATGTGCTGGCATTTTGAACATTTGAACAGTATATTCATATGTGCAGGTATCACCTGAGTAAATGTATCAACAGTTTGCTAACTATTATAGATTTTGCTTAATTATGAAGACAGAATTACTATTTATTTAGATATTCATGTTTTAATTATAAATGACATACTTTCAGCCTGTTGCACAGAATGAGCCCAAATCTTTTTCTAGATCTTCGTGTTACTAAACTATTTGAAAGAGAGTCAAGCAGCTGCTGTGTGAATCTGCTGAAGCATTAGAAAAGAAAAAATTCTCCAAGTAAATTTAGTCAGTGTTGACTTCAGGGATTGCATACAGGGACAGCAAATCTGCCAGGGGAAATTTGACATCACAAAGATTCAGTATTTCAAATATCATGACTCCAGTTTGCAATAACTTCATGGAGGCAGTAAGTGTACAAAAGCGAAATTATAAAGGACTGTTCTATTTTAATGAATCTAGTATAAGTTTCATAATGCATCTAGTGTAAGTTTCATAATGCACAGAAGAAATACATCTCTGAAAATGAGTCTGCTGACTGTTTTCTGTGGATTCATATGAATTTCTTCACCCTGAAAGTAAAGTAAATGAAAGTTTGACTGTGAATGTGTTTGCTTAAATCATAGGGATTGTACAGAATCAAAGAAATCAATGTAATTGTACTGGTTACTTTTATTGTTGATGTAACACAATAGCTAACAGAAGCAACTTCAGGAGGCCAACACCCACTTTGGCTGCCAGTTTCAGGGGGCTTCAGAGGGCAGGCACAGCATGGTGGCAGGAGCAACTCCAGTCTCCCTGCAGGAATAGCTGACTACTTGTTCATATGGCTAGCATCAAGAGACAAAGCACAGGCTGAAACCAGAAGCAGGCACAGTTTTCAGCAGCCCACTCCCAGTGATCTAATTCCTCCACTTAGTCTCCACCACCTCCCCAAGTAGTGTCCCCAGCTCAGCAGCAAATGTTCAAACACATGAACCAGAGGTTGAACTTTCATATCAAACACTAACGATTTAATCAAAACAACACAAACATAATTAAAAATGATTGAAAACAGAACCCAACTTTATAATTAACCTTAGAATTCTTGTTTTTGGAGTACCCACACCATTGTAGAGGTGATGTGAAAGAAGAGAACATATCGTGTGTTCACAGCCAGGAAGCAGAGAAAGAGTGTGGGGAGGATGTGTAAGAAGAGGCCAAGACAAGAAAGATACAGTCTTTCCATGTCGTGGCTCAGTCACTTACTTCCTCCAATTAAAATTACCCTCTTCCTTTCCCCAATTCGCAACAGTAACATCTTATTATTAATCTATGAAGGCACTAATATATTCATTAGTTTAGGGTCCTCATGGTGTAAAATGTCTGGAAAAGGTCACCACAGATGCACCTAGAGGTGGCTTCACCAATCTCCTGGAACTCTGTCTACCCAGTAAAGTTGATCATGAAAATTACACCATCACAGGACTCTGTTTAATTGCCAGGGAAGGACTACAGAAAATGTTGCCTGGGAGCTAGGGGTTCCATGATTCCATCTTATATCTGTCAAAATGACTAAGGTCAAAAACATAAACAACAGCTCATGTTGGAGAGGATATGGAGCAAGGGGAACACTCCTCCAATGCTGGTGGGAATGCAAACTTGTACAGCCACTTTGTAAGTCAGTGTGGCAATTTCTCAGAAAACTAGGAATCAATCTGTCACAAGATCTAGCTATACCACTCTTGGACATATACCTAAAGGATGCTCAATCATACCATAAGGACACTTGCTCAACAATGTTCATAGCAGCTTTATCTGTAGTACTCAAAACCTGGAAACAACCTAGATGTCCCTATACTGAGGAATGAATAAAGAAAATGAGGTACATTTGCACAGAGGCATATTACTCACCTGTTAAAAACAAGGACACCAGGAAATTTGAAGGCAAATGGATGGAACTAGGGAAAAAATTCTGAGTGAGTAACCCAGACTGAGGAAGAAAAACATGGTTTGTACTCACTCATAAGTGGATATTAGCTATAAAATAAAGGTAACTATGCTACAATCCACAGACCCAGAGAGACTAGGTAACAAGGAGGGTTGCCCAGTCTCCCTTGGAAGGGAAATAGAAGAGATTTCATGAGTGTTCTGAGGGTGGTTGTTGACAGGAACGTGAGTGAATAGGTTGGGGTGAGGAAGGAGGGGAGAATACTGAAAGAGACTACTGGAAAGTTGGGACATTGGGGGGTCAGGTATAAACCTGGCACAAGGGGATCTCCCAGGAATTTACAAGGATCACCTCACCTAAGACTCCTACCAATAGCAGATACATAGCCTGAACTGGCCATCTCCCATACCAGATTGGTACCTCACCCAATTGTCATCAGAGAGGCGTCATCCAGAAACTGATGGAAACAGATGCAGACCCACAGCCAAACATTAGACAGAGTTCAGAGAATCCTGCAGAAGAAGGGGAAGAAGCATTGTAGTAGTCAGAGAGGTCAAGGATACCAAAAGAAAACTCACAGTATCCACTAACCAGGCCATATAGGGGCTCACAGAGACTGAACCGACAACCAGGAAGCCTGCACGGGACTGACCTAGGCACTCAGCATATATGAAACAGTTGTGTAGCTTGGTCTTCCTGTGGGACTCCTAACAGTGGGAACAGGGGTTGACTCCAACTCTTTTACTGGGACCCTACTCCTCATACTGGGTCACCTTGCCCAGACTCAATACGTGGGAGGTACTTAGTCTTACTGTAATTTGATATCCCATGTTTTGTTGATTTTCACTGGAGACCTGCCCTTTCCTAGACAGAAATGGAGGGGTGTGGATTGGGGTTGAGAATAAGAGTAGGGGTGGTGGGAGAGAGGGACTGGGAAGAGAGGAGGAAGGGGAAACTGTGGCCACAATGTAAAATACATACATACATACATACATACATACATACATACATACATACATAAAATTATAAATAAAAAATAAATTTATTTTTTAATAAAGGAGCCAAACCAAAAGTAACAGTGTAACCCTTTATTCACTTACCTCAGTAATGTTAAGAGTCAGGGCTCAGTGTTTCCATGTTCTTGTCTTCTTACTCAAAAAGTCTCTAGTACCAAGATACTTTGGGAATATGTTTGAATAGAGACTATTCACCTTTGATGACTGTGAGAGCAGGAGAAACTTACTTCACTTTTTCAGAGAGGGCTAGGAGTGCAGGAGCTCCCTTGTTGCCAGCAGGTTGCCAGCCTCTTTGTGTGGAGTGTGGTGTCAGTGAAGAGTGTGTGCAGGGAAAGGAGTGAGGCTTCCAAGTGCATGCTTGGAAGAGGTTATGGGTAACCCAAACTGAGTCGGGAGCTGAAAGAAGTTCAGTCGTCCTAGAGCTGCTTCATGCTGAGCAGGAGCATAGAGCTGGAAGTCTCTCCTATTCTGTCTCTAAAGCTGTTATACTTCTTGGAGAGCATCCATGAAACTTCTAAGCCTGCTCATTCTGGATAAAACAAAAGTCACTTTTGTTGATCCACCCTCGCAATGACTACCTGTATATGGGCTTATTGGATTCTAGGAGAAATTGACTCTACAAACTTATTGAAGGGAAGAGGAGGGCAGGGGAGGGTTAGGGAGGGGAGGAGAGAGAAGAGAAGAAGAGAAGAGAAGAGAAGAGAAGAGAAGAGAAGAGAAGAGAAGAGAAGAGAAGAGAGGAGAGGAGAGGAGAGGAGAGGAGAGAGGAGAAAGCAAGGGAGAGGATAAGTGTCTCCAAAGGATTGTTGACACTACCTAGTCTTTGAGGATGAAAGGTTACTACCTAGAGTTTCAGTTGAATTTTTTTCCTGGAGGATATTATTCTTATTTTGCTGTACATTTTCAGATTTATCACCATAAATGGTTTACTTAATTGTCATAAGAGGTGGACAATAAACAGCTATCCAGAGGGCCAAAGATATCCCAAGATAAGTTCTGGCTCTACCCTATAACATTTTAGCTCCCTACATCAACAGAAGTTCTAATCAGAAAGTAAACCATGTAAAGTCCTTAACATAGGTATGGGCTCCTCTCTGAGATCTTTGGTTTACAGTTCCCCTTGTTGAACAATCATCATACCTTTTGAAAGCTGAAACCAAAGATGGTCTTTTTTCCAGTATTTCTAGGAGGCACATTGCTAGGACCTGGAGTAGATGCTGAGTAGACAGGAAGGGGGGAGAGAAATAGTTGATAAATCTACTAAAGAAGAAATCCCCAGATCATATGAAAATCTCTTAGCCATCAACTTTCAGGTCTGATTTTTTTCCTTTTCATCTTCTGTATCTTACACAATATTTACATGCAACATATAATAGGAATACCATCTCTAAAGTAAAAATAACCAAGCAATCATCCTAACCAACAAACTATCCTCTGCATGTGTCAGCTTATTTCTTAGCCAGTCTGGATATATGACTTTTTCTTGTATCTACAGAGTGTCTTTGCATTTGAAGGCTCAGTTCAAGTAAGGTTGAAGGTTTGGGTAGACAAACAGAGGTAATAAAAATGATTAATTGAGGACATAAAATGTCATTTTTGTCTGTAGCTGTACTAAAACTAAGACTGGAATTTTCTTTTTAATTTAGGAATATGCCAAACAAAATTTCAAATATCTTAGGCAGATTTGAAGCAAGCAGTTATAAAGGATTTAAGAAATACAACAAATCAAAGTGAGAAATATTGTTGGGGGGTGCAATGACTTTAGTTATGTGGGGTGCCCAATTATTATAGATGAAGATGAGTATGACCCAGAATTTGTGAAGTTAACAAGGATGCATTCTCAAAAGTTGATACATATTTCTGAGGTGAGAAATATGAATCTAAGAGTGCCTCTTCTGAAGTGTTCCAGCAGAAGAAGGGTTTAGAAATTCCCTATGGAGTCCTTTCCCCCAGGTTAAAGGGGATCTTTGGTATGATATCATTTCTCAGTTGATAAAATCAGCAGGTTTTAGCTTTTATTTATATGCTCTTCCCTTCATTGTGGAAAAGTTCTATAATGACTTCTGAAGTTTTACATGTTTTTAAAGTCTCTTGTAATAATGTATGTGTTTCTTTCATAGATGTGGCTCATATAGTTTTCATTTTATTTTAGAACCTAATAGATGTTTTTCAAAAGTGTCAGAATTTAAGTTTAGAACTAATGGGGGTGCTTTAGGCTAAGAAAGCTGAAAGCCTTGGTCAGTTCTTATCATTTGTATCATCGATCTGTTAAACCTTTTGTTTAGCGGATGAAGATCATAGACACACTTTTCATAGTTTCTCAAATCTTATAAAAAGATTTAATTGTGTAGGAATGCCCTGAATAGGAGAAATTATTTACAACGGAATTCTTCCTAGTGTTACAGTAGTAGGCACTGGCAAGGGAAGGTTTTACCCCAGTGAGAAAACATATATAAACAGCAGGTGAATAAAATTTAGCCATCAATAGTCTATTTAGCAAAAGGATGATGCATTCAGTCCTTATTTTTTGAGTTAGTTTTGTGTAATGTTATTAAAAACAGAGCAATTGTTGGAAACAGAGAATTGGACATTGGAGTTTCCTCACAATAGTGGGTTTTTACCCCAGGAAATTTAACAACCTTTCATTGTTATGAACTCAGTTATATCTGTGTCATATTCTTTCTTTAAGCTTTAATTTTCATAACTTTTTTACAATGTACTTTAACATTCTTTAACAAGAATATATTATATATGTATATAAAACTTTTACATCTCCTTTTTGTTTGATAGTATCTTTCTGTCTTTTTATTTTCTATATAAATAAACTTCAAAGGTGAATTGTTGTCCCAAATACATTATAAAAGATAAATTATAATTAGAGTATAATTAAACACATTGGGACAGTTGTAAACATCATGATGCCTTTGTACATCTTTAAGTAGGTCAAATGGATTTTTAAATGGTTATTTTTTCTTAGTTCTAGATCTTTAGATTTATGTTACCTAAGCTTGTTCAAAATCAAAAACTTTGAAGATCCTAGTTACAAAGAAGTCAATAATAGCCAATAATTATATTAACCTTAAGATCAGAAATGGCAGATGGCAGCATTATTTAAATACTATGTCTTTCTTCAGTTAGAAACTAGAACAGAAGCAGAGAATAAACCTGAACACTGGCAAAGTAACAGACTAAAACAAAGATAAACCAAATATCTTAAACCCATTGATACTGACCAAAGGAAGAGGTCCAAGATACAGAAAGAACACATTGATATCTGCCTGAGGAGACAATGCTGCATGCTAGATACAAAGGGCCTGTGATGGTACCTGGCACTGACCCATCTTATTCTTCTAGTGAAAGTGGACTGTCCTTGGGGTTCTACATTTTAGTGTCAAGAACTGTTGATCCAAAAACTATACTTATTATCTTAAAAGAAAAAGAAATAGTTTATTCTGGAGCCAAATATGCATGACCATGGCCCAGGGACTCATATTTAGGTTACCTCAAACTCTTTATTCCCACAAGACAAGAGTCCATGAACTCTCTTCTAAATCAGAAACATTTTAAATCACTGATGGAATCATCAGACAGGTGTATTGCCCCAAAGCAGAGAGATCATTGTTATAGACCTCAGATACTATCTGGTGACATTATTTGTTTTTGAGCTGATGAACCATCAGGAGGGCAATGGTGAAGGATTCGCCCCAAGAGGCATGTGGCTATCTCAAGGTTGACCATTTGCAGAATTTTAGGGTTAAGGTCCCTACAGTCTGAGGTTCCCTGAGGAATGGAACTACTTCGTTAGGGGCAACAATTGCCTGTGCATAGGTTTCCCAATTGAAGGATGGTATAGTTAAGGCTGCCATTTTGTGAGAATTCCCTTGACTATGACAGTGTATGGAAAAGGCCAAAGAGAGAAGTCAGGCGGTGGCTTCTCTCACGTTCTGTTTTTGTTTTGTTTTGTTTCTTCCCATGGAACTGCAGAAGAGGAGAGTCACATATATTAGCTTAGATTGTGGGAAATGGTGACCGAACTCACTGCCCAGTAATGGTGATCAGTTTTGTGAGGTAGAAAGGCATGGAGACAAAGGGAAAACCAGAATGGAGATAGATAAGGTTTGTCTCTAAGTAGGTCACAAAGATGTCAAGAGAGTAGATATTTTTAAGATCTGTTTATTTAATGTGTATGAATGTTTTACCTACTTTCATGCATGTATGTGTACCACTTGCATGTTTGCTGCCTGTGGAGGTCAGAAGAAGATGTCAGACACCCTGGAACTGCAGTTACAAACGGTTGTGGTGCTGGGACCAAACCCAGGTCATCTGTAAGAGTACCAAGTACTCTTAACTGCTGAGTCATCTCTCTAGTCCCCTAGATAGTGTAACTCAACCACTCGCCCTTCCCATCTAGATTTCAGAATGGAGACAGCTAGGCGGGGAATGCTGACAGGATAAGGCTATGGCTGGAAGGACCAGCAGGACTGGTGTGAAAACGCTGAGTCACTGCCAGCAGCTCCCTCCAGGACCCAAGTTGCACTGACTGTGCACCACACCTGCTGGGAGTACAGCAGCTGTGCCAACAGGACAGCCCTAAACTTGCTATTTCCTTGACTCTGAAGGAGTAGTACACTTAAAATTTGCATCTACAATTTAACCTGGAACCTGGCCTAAAGACCGATACAAATAACTGGTATTCCTCTTAAACTGAACTTTTCTAAGAGATAACTATGTTTGACCTCATCTATGGAGACATTTAAGATGGACATAAATTATATAATAGATCATAGAAATGTATATAGTAAGCCAGGCGGTGGTGGCACACGCCTTTAATCCCAGTACTTGGGAGGCAGAGGCAGGCGGATCTCTGTGAGTTCGAGGCCAGCTTGGACTACAGAGTGAGTTCCAGGAAAGACTCCAAAGACAGAGAAACTGTCTCAAAAAAAAAATGTATATAGTTTTATAGAAAAGATTAAGTGTAGCATTGCTATATTTGCAAATTTCAACTACTACTACTCACTTATCTACCTAGTTAAAAAATAATAATCTGACACAAATATAGTCAACTGATTTTTCATAAAATTTCAAAAGCAATCTAAGGGGGAAATATAGTTTTTCCAATAATGGGTGTTTATACAATTCCGTATTCATATACAAGTAAACAAAATTAACTGACCCTGTCACAGACTTTATACTTATCAAAAAAATTTTCTTAAAATAAATCATGGGGGTAAATATATACAAAACTCCATTTTAATTTTTTTTTGGGGGGGGGGTTTTGAGAAAGGGTTTCTCTGTGTACCTTTGCGCCTTTCCTGGGACTCACTTGGTAGCCCAGGCTGGCCTCGAACTCACAAAAATCCGCCTGCCTCTGCCTCCCGAGTGCTGGGATTAAAGGCGTGCGCCACCACCGCCCGGCCAAAAAAAATTTTTTTTTGGGGGGAGGGTTTCGTCCATTTTAATTTTTAAAGAACATTTTATTATTTATATGTATTGGTATATGTATATATATTCACCGCATGGATGTCTAGTGCCTGGGAAAGCCAGAAAAGAGCTTGAGTTAGGGGTTGACTTCCCTTGAGGCCTTTCTACATTGCTTGCAGATGACTGCCTTTTATATATTCTTTTCTTAGTGTACATCTACTCCATGGCTCTCTTGTTCTTCTAAGATTATCGGTCACATTGGCTGAGACCATAAAATCTATCACCTGATAATACCAATTGCTGGAGAACATCAGAGCAACAGCAACTGTTGTTCATGGTTGCTGCAAGTAGAAAATGGCATAGCCACTTGGAAAACCATTTGGCCATTGCTTGCAAGGTTAAATATTTATTACCACAAGTTCCAGCAAGTATACTCTCAGATATTTGCCCAGATGATATGAAAATTCATGTCCACAAAAAACCTACACACAATGCTTATGGCAACTTTGTCCATAATTTCCCCAAACTAGAAGCAACCAAGATATTCCTCAATAAATGAGTTGTTGAACAAATAACAGTCCATCCAAACTTGCTTGGAAATTAAAGAAATGTGCTACCAAGTTACCAAAAAGACATGGCTGAGTGTCAATAAGCCCAAAGGATATATCTTAAGAAGAGTAAGCAAGACATAGAAAGGCAGATGCCACATGTAATCGTTTATATATCAAATCTTTTCAAAGGTGGTTTCTATAGAAGAAGAGAATAGAATAGTGCTTATCAGAGGCTGATGAAGCTAGGGATAATGGAGAATGGAGGACTGGCCGAGAAGGCATGGAAAATGGAGAAAGAATAGAGGTTGGCCAAGAAGGCATGGAAAATGGAGAAAGAATAGAGGTTGGCTAAGTAGGCAGGATAAATGGAGAGAGAATAGGGGTTGGCTAAGAAGGCATGGAAAATGGAGAAAGAATAGGGGTTGGCTAAGAAGGCAGGATAAATGGAGAAAGAGTGGGGTATTGGCTAACAGGAGCAAAGTTACAGCTAGAGAGGAGGAATGCATTTCAATGTGGTATTATACAAATGTGTGACCATAGTTATCACTATACTGCACATTTCAAAAGTGCCAGGAGGGGATTTTAATGTTCCCACAAGAAAGAAGTAATAAATGCTTGAAATAATTAATAAGCTAAGTATCACATATTAATAACTGTACAATATATGTGTGTATTAAAACACTACATTGTGCTAAAAGACTTGAATTACCTGGGTCTGGTGGCACAAGTCCGTGATTCGAGCTGCTTGGGAGAGGGAGGCAGGCAGATTACAAGCTCAAGGCCCATCTTAGCTACAGAGTGATTTCAAGTCCAGTCTCAGTAACTCAATGAGGCCATGTTCCAAAAATAAAAACTCAGAAATCTGGAAGTCCGTGATAAAGTGCTTGCCTAGTGTGCACAAAGCCATGGGTTTATTACCCGGTACTATAAAACAAACAAGTAGTCAACATTTTGTATAGTTACTATAAGTTAGTTATAACTTTAAAATAAAGACTTAGACAAATCTTGACTAAGAGTATATCACTAACAGAAAGAAGCCAGTCTGCTTACTTTGGAGTTGGAACTTCACAGAGGCAGCAAACAAATTAATGATTGAGTTGGATAGAGAATGGTTGAGGAGAGACAGCAGGAGATGTATTTATACAGTAACATTATTCTACATAATACAGAATGATGGTCACATAGTATTACGCATTTGCCAAAACCCACAAACTGCCTACACTCAAAGAATAAACCTTAATGTACATGATTTTTAAAAGCACTAGTAATTCTGTGTGTCTGTGGATCTCAGACTGAAATGCAGAATATATAACAAAATAATCAAACTGCACGACACAGGGAACACACCATTGTGGGAAGCCAGCTCCCACTTTTCCCAGGGTTCCTATGAGGTGTAAGAAAATATCAGATCGAAAGATAGTGAAGAGGAGAAAGATAGAAACACAGGATAGCTTCAGGAGGACCTGGTCAATACCCAATGGCCTTTTCCATTTATTCAAAAAGGCTTTTTATAACAATGCCAGGGGGCGGGGCAAAAGACCTCCCCCTTGCTATATCAAAGCACATTGCACAGCCAAGTGTAGACCCTTCCAAACACCTGGTATCCATGCTCTTGGTCAAATCATCCTCTTATGCAGCCCTGCTGGGTAAAGCAAGCTCAGATTCTTTGACCCTGAGTAATTTGGGCCTCCACACTACCTTCTTAAAGAGGTGAGGGAGAGATGCTGACCCGTGTAACTTTGGGGAATGAATGGAGTCTGTCAGGTCAAAGGCTAACAAATATTATAAAAGGGCTGTACTCAGATGTTCATGCTGTCAAATGAACAGACACGTTATAGAAAAAAACAATGAAACACATGAACCAATGCTAAACACCACTACTTGTGAGGGAACCAACATACTACCACACACTAATGACAAAAACAGAAATTAAAAAGTCAAAGGATGGGGGAATGAGAGCAACTAGCATATAGTGCAGGGGGAAACGCAAACTGAGAAAACTATGCTAGAAGAATGGTTATTTCAAATACATAGAAATCTATCCTTACACATGTATCCTAAGTAAATTTCACACTGTATGCACACAAAAACCTAGATGTAAATATATGTAGCAGCTTTAAAAAAAAATCACCCAAACTATAAACAGCTTAAATGCCTTTCAGTGGATGACAGAATAAACAAAGTGGCCCATCTCTACAGTAGGGCACTAACCAGAAGCAAACACAATGGGACTGTTTTATTGGACTTATTTTTAATTAGTATAAATTTAACTTTCAATGATATTTGCCTCCATTCTTTGGAAATCTTTAAGGCATGTTGGGAACAACTTGGATATTTCAATATTCTTTTTCAACTACAAATCTGATAAAGTCTGAGCATAGATCAAGCATGTCTAACAACATATAATTTTAAGATTGAGATTGCTGTAAATACAAAAATTACATATTGGATTTGGAACACTCATCCAGATGTAAAATGTCTTCATTGTTTTTACATGGATTACTCTTTGAAATGATAATACTATTGATTTCTTTGGTCATATAAAATACTTGAATTTAGAAAAGGCATGCCAAGCATCTTCAGTACCGAACAGCACGTGCGGACTGAAAGAGGCATGACATGAGAGAAAGGTGCAGGATGCCAGAGACCAAGAGGCTCAAAGGAGCAAAGTGCGGTGGCTCTTATCAATCCAGTTCCTCTTGGAGTTGGTGCTAAGCTGATGAATATGGGCTCTCAGGTGTCAAGCACCAAGAATCAATCTCATTTCTCTTCTTAGCAAACTGGTCTATGGAGATCTGTGAGATAAGTGTCTTAAAACTAAGCAAAAGTTACTTCATGCTCCTTCAATGACTGCTTCCTTCCAGAGAAGTTGGGTTCCTTAGGAGACAACCTAAGGGTGAACCCAGTTCTTAAAGCAAGTGTTGTATTGGTGGGCCAGTCTGCCAAGCTAAGAGAAAAATGGAATTTAGATTAATGAAATAAGAGACTCAATATCACACTTGTGCTTCATTCTATGAAGGTATCCATTTGTTTCCTTCCTTACTAAATAGAATCATTTGTACTATTCAAAGCGTAAACAGAGGCAATCCTGAAGACCATTCTATGCACATCAGAATGGTACTGGATAGCTCATTAATTATAGGCACTCTTCAAACACATATCAAACTGAATAGATTACATGTTTTGTCAACTCCTAGAACAGGAAGAATGATGTTTTTTCTCGGTAGTTGTTTAAGTCAGTGGTTAGGTATCTTCTTTGACTTTTCCTGTTCTTGTTTCTATTGTTGGTGTGGCTGTTGTTACCTAGTGAGCTGGTTTGTCTTGTATTGTTGGAGATAGGCTCTTATTCTATAGCCCAGGTTGGCTTCAAACATGCAATCTCTCTGCCTCTACCTCTGCGGTGCTTAGATTACAGGCATGAATCATCACATATGTTTTTCTAGTTTCTGATAGAAGGCAACATGGATAGTCCTAGGAAATCAAGGGAGAAGAAAAACCAAGTCCTCAATTTAGTATTCATTAGTTTTGTCTTTATCTGTCACAAGATAATGTCCCTGTTTTTCCCTTCTCTTCACTGTTGTAGGGCAGAGCAGCATTTATTCCAGTTTACCAACTAAACCAGGTGGTTGTGGTTAGTATTCCTAAAAATTCTCCTGTGTGCTTTTATCAAATAATTCCCCTAATAAAATCCTCCCTCACTTCCATCTGAAATTCACAAGCCAATCATGGCTCAAATGGTACCTCCTCAGTCACCCAGCAACCTCTCCTTCCATTTACAGATACTGTGTATACTGCTGTCTTGGTTGGGGTTTGTATTGAAAAGACGAAACACCTTGACCAAACAGAAAGTTGGGGTGCAAAGGGTTTATTTGGCTTATACTTCACCAGTGCTGTTCATCACTGAAGGAAGTCAGGACAGGAACTCAAATAGGGCAGGATCCCAGAGGCAGGACCTGATTCAGAAGCCATGGAGGGATGTTGCTTACTGGCTTGCTCAGCCTGCTTTTTTTTATAGAACCCAAGACCACCATCCCAGAGATGGCATCACCCACCATGGGTTATGTCCATCCTCATTAATCTCTAATTGAGAAAATGCCCCACAGCTGGATCTCATGGAGGATTTCCTCAGTTGAGGCTCCTTCCTCTATGATGACTCTAGCTTGTGTCAAGTTGACACACAAAACCAGCCAGTATAAGTGTATATGTATATTATATATTACATATACAGTATTACATATAGTACCATATATTATATATACAGTATTATATATTATATATACAATGTATATATGTGTGTGTGTGTGTGTGTATGTGTATGTGTCTATGTGTATATATTATGTATGCTGTACAGAGAGTGTCAGCACACCAGCCAGGTTCTTTTCTCATTGGCTAGCTATACTTTCCCATTAATTAGAATTCATGTCATAGAAAATACAACTTTTGAATTTTCACTGATGTCACTTGTTATGAATTCAGCATATACATTGAGCTTCCACTTTCGACACTGGATGTAACATAGTACGTAAAAATCAATGTAGCATTAGCACTTCTGGGGTTTGTATGCTTATGTCTTTGGCCATGATTTTATTCTAATGATCTAACGATATGCCTTAAAAGATCTCTCTCTCTCTCTCTCTCTCTCTCTCTCTCTCTCTCTCTCTCTCTCTCTCTCTCTCTTTCTCTCTCTCTCTCTCTCACACAGACACACACACACATACACACACGGTGTATTTTGTGTCTGTCACTGTATTTCAAGCATTTGTTTTCACCTAATATAATGCATAGAGGTTAACAGACTACTGAAGGGTTAGATTTAAAAATCACATGGTAAGATATTATGAGGACTCATTGACTTGATTAACTTGAAGAAATCTCTGATTTGAATCTCAGGAGAATCTTGGCCAACCCATCTCCCTCATTTGCTGGGTTTTATTCTTTGTGTCATCAGTGGTTTATTTAGTAACAGATTTGAGAGACAGATTTCTCAGCAAGTCTTCCTATTTTTACAGATGGAAAAATGAGCCAGTAGACAATTTAATTTGCTCAGGCACATATCAGCTGAATGAATATAGACAAGTAGCAGCCACAGCAGCAGGGGAAATATATTTAAACTGTAACTTGTTATTTTGTAGAGCAGAGGTCTAGCTTACAGGGATGAAGATCACGGGCAAGTATAGTTAATCAAAACAGAGTCAGGAAGCAGAATGGATTCATAAATAGAAGCAGGCATAGCAAAGAGTCATCTGATTGCGAAGGAGTCGCATCCTTAGGTATAAAAGCATGCTTTCTGTTGGCTTGTGACTTCTGACCAACACAAGATGATACAGACCTTTTTTTCTCTGTTTTTGTCTTCCTCAGATGAGTACAGTAATAATGTAATGGGCAGCCAGAGTGGAATGCTGACTTGTGATCTAAGAACTAAAAGAAAGACACAGTTGCATTTTATTCTCTTACCCTCAACAAAAGGAAGTAACTTAGAGTGGATGTTTTCTGATAGACAATGTGGCAATAGATAGTTTGGATAGTGTTGTTCCCTCCTGAACTAAGAAAGAATCTCCCCAAGAAAAATAGGCACAGCCATCTCTAGGCGCAAGGGGATTCCACCTGCAATGTTGCTAATATAAATTGGGCAAGTCTCTCCTTTCTTGACAGGCATGAGATTTCTCTTTCTCACTGAAAAATATGGCCCAGTAAGGTGTCACTTGTAAGAAAACCCCACCACGAGCAGTGAAATGGCCCTGAAAGCCCATTTCTTCCCACAGAGCTAAGACTCCCCTTCTTATCTCAGTCAGTAAAGGCCCCTAGAAGAGAGATGACACAGAAAGAATATTAACCCAGCAATGAAGTTCATTGTCAATGACCTGACACCCACTTCTGCACAGAGTCTGGGCATGCAGGTCTTAGGTGATCCACTCTATCTGACTGATAATGCCAGGAAGACCAATTAGGAGATCTGGGGGTACCAAATAAGCACATAAAAATAAGACTACAGAGTCTGGGAACATTAAACTACCACCAGAACCACAGCCGTGAGTAGGATGGTTGCTGCTAAAATAAAACATTGAAGTAAGACTCAAAACTTTCTAACATCGACAGTCTCAAACACACAAAAAAACAAAAACAAAACTAGTCACGAATTATAACTTGTGATATGAAGTACAAGAACCACGCTTCTTTCACTATCAAATGAAGTCACTATATCTGTACTTTTTAAATTTTGATATCCATATTTCCCACAAGGCACTCAATAATTATTGGGGCCTCTATCTGACAACCCCTTGAAATAACATAAGACCCATGTGTGAGTCTGACAAATGAAAGTAGCCCTTTAAAAGGAAATCTATGCACCACGTGTGTACCTGGTGCCCACTAAGAACAGAAGAAGGCATTGGATCCCCTGAACCTGGAGTTACAGGGAGTTATGAGCCACTACGTACATGCTAGAAACTGAACCTGGGTCCATTGCAAGAGTAGCATATGCTCTTATCCAGCCCCTTAAAGAAGCCTTAGGAGCCAAGAGTGTTATTTGCTCATGAATCAAAATAATTTAAATGTGTATGAAACTTTCACTAGTGTCATCGCTGCAGTGTGAAATCACAGGTGTGACTTCTCAGACCATCTTTTCTCTGCAGTTGCTAGTGTAAGTCTTCTCATCCCCATCACTCCTTCATCTGATGACTGTTTATTTCAGAGAGAAGCCAAGGCCATGCTCAGCAGCCCTCACCTCGGCAGTGGAGACCCACACCCCCATTTATGGTGTCAAGAAGCGTTGGCTCTGCTGGGGTACAGCAGCCTGTGGACCAGGGAACAGCTCTGCATAATGAAATTTCAACAGGGCCGAAGAGGGAGAAATGAACCACCTGCACTATCAAACATTTCCCCTTTGTGTCTGTATGCTTCTGGGAAACCAGTGCTAACTTACTTGTGTTTTCCTTTGGGGTGACAGTGATAGGTATCAGATACAACCACCCATTCAAGAGTAATTAATTGGTTGTAATAATTAATGATTTGTAGAGATCCCCAGAACCTCGTGTCTCCTTCATCAAGTCATTCTTGGGCCCGCAGTCAGTCAATGAATCTTTATGGTTGGTTCAGCATCTTTCATCCTTTGCACTGTTAACACTAACCTGCCCCCCTCGTCTCACTGGCCTCTGCACAAACCTTTATCTTCTACCTTCTCTTTGGGTCTAATAGCTCAAAGTTAGGCCAAGTGCAATTTTAAGAATGCCATCTGTTTGATGAAGTTTATTATATGTCAAGAACTGTAATAAATTATCTAAAGATTTTATTATCAAAAAGTTTACAAAGTATATGTTCTGATTTCCCACATTGTACCAAAAGGTATCCTTAGAGGGGAAGAGTCACTTTCTCAAACATTACACTGAAAGATCCCTGCCTGAACTAAAACCTGAATCTATAATCTCCATCTTCCCTCATAATTTCTGCTTCTTTTGCACCCGGGGGTCTGCTGTAGAGTTGACAGGTCCTCTGGTTTCCTGAGAGTGGGGTATCATCTCTCTACCCCTTTTTACATTTAATCTTTTCCAGGAAGGTGAGCTCTGCTAGCTACTGCTAGATTCCCTCTTTAGGAACTGCCTGCTTCATGCTGATCCTTAGAAATTCAGGACCTTGTTAGAGGCCAGAACCACACTGGCCAGCATGAGCAGGTCAGCACTCTCCTTTGGGAATCTGAAACATAGAGACTGGAGGACTGCATTCTCAGGTATACAGGTTCGGTTCTGTTTCCTAAGGATATCAGCAAATATTTTCAGGTACTGTTGGTTTTCAACACTTACCTTTATATCAGCATAGTTTGTTGAACTATTGTGTTTTTTTGTTGCTAAAGATTAAAAGTGCCTGTCCTATCCAGGTGGAAAAGTGGGTGCCTGATGATTTCTCATTGCACTAGGCTTCCTCACCTCATTTCACTTGTCTGCATGCGCAGCCTACACATTCTTAGTCTTTTAACAGGAAAATTTGATATGCTTTTATTAATATCCCAAGTCTGATTTTTCAGAATTTATAATTAGACATGAACATATGGTTTTGTGCATTTCTATAGACAAGGTTGCAACTGTTCATGCTTGAAACTTTGCAATTTCTCAGCCTACAGTGAAATTATTTTATATTCCCTTGCAGCATTTAGTCTAGGGGTGAATACTCAGCAAGCTTTTGAAATTGAGTTGATAAAATGTTTGCTTTACCAAATATAGTTTGCTATTCTGGAATTTTAGAAAAATAAATATTACATTGCATGCTGAATTTTCCAAACTATATATTCTAAAATGTGTATTAAATATTTACCATTATATACTTAATATATATCAACATGCAATAAACAGTATAGTATAAAACAACATGTGTATTTTATATACAAGTATTTTATAGCATAAAATCACATATATGTAAAATTAAATAACATGTAATTTCAAATAGAAATATTTTTGTGTGTGTCCTTACATCTTTATTGATGTTTTTATTTTCTAATTAAAAACATCATTTCTTGCATTTTTTCCTTCCTCCAAACCCTTCCATATACCTCTCCTTGCTCTTTTTCAAATTTGCTGTCTCTTTTACGTTAATTGTTTTTAGATACATGTATGTATATGTATATGTGTATACACATAAATTCCTAAATATAAGCTTCTCAGTCTGTATACTGATAATTAAATATGTTTACAGGGATGACCATTGGTATTAGATAATCAATTGGTGTGCTCTTCCCTGGAGAAGACTGTTTCTCGCACTCTCAGCTTTCCTCAGTTTCCAGGAGTTCTTTGGGTAGGGTTGAGGCTTCATGGTGTTTCCCCATTCACACATACTCCACTTTGGTATGTCTATTGTCCTTACTCATCTCATGTTTAAGCAGCCCTGATGTTGAGACTTCATGGGTGTAGCTTACAGCAAACTCCCTAATCCTCTGGCTCCTACAACTTTTCTGCCCTTTCTGCATAGGGATGTTTTTAAGGTCTGTTTAAAGCGTATTAACATATGTCAATAAAGTTATTGTAAATCACTAATAATTCTACTGAGGTTATTATCTATAATTCTAAGAAGAGATAATATGACACAATTGCTCCAAATAAACCAAACAGAAGTCATGACTGGAAGGGAGAGTGAGAAGATGAGACTGTGGCTCTGGGCAGTTGAGCTCACAAATACTTCAGTGATTAGAATTCTCCAAGCCCTGCCTGTCACCCAGCATATGATTTAGCAACACCTTTTGCAAACTCACATGACCACATTCTTCTCACCATATGTTAGAAGTAAATTATTCTATTGAATGTTATCGCAATGAATATGCTAATTTCCCCTGTACTTCTAGGCACTTTTCTTTCTAGCATTACTTGAGGACACACGTTATGTCACAGTATTTAAAGTCAAAATGACCCAAGATTGCCATTCAATGAACTTTCTCCACACTTCTTTAGGATATGTATATGTAGTAACTATGCTCAAGGACTAACTTACACATATCAAAACTGGATTTTAAAGTAAGGACAAACATTAGAATACACACTCACATTTAACATGTTTTAAACATCCTCACTAATGAAACTTTAATGGTGATAACTTCATAGCCATATTTACATCATTCAGTTGATATTCCTTTTGTGTCAGTCATTTGGAAAGTACCTTCTCTAACAAAGGCAGAATTTAATTCTAGACTCTGTGAATGAGCATACCAAACTATAATTATTCTAAGAAAATGCACATTAGAACCATACCAACAACATGTGATTATCAGTAAGGAGACTGTGAACTTGAACCACAGTCCCAGCCTCTGTTGATTTCCTTTGGGTTTTGTGACTGATGATGGACCTTCTGGCATTTGATGAAGAGCAGAGGAAGGTGACAGGTCAAATAGGTCTTCACCAATCATGTCCACAACTCTGAAGGTCACATGGCATCATGTCTCAGAGGACCGCAGGGTACACAACTCAAGAGCTTGATGCTTGACCATTACATAAGAGAAAAAAGAAGCACTGTTGGGATTTCTTTTCCTCAGGTGACTCAGATCTAATGGACTATCTCCTGGGAAGTTTGTAAGAATACCGGCCAATGATGAGGATGGCGAATACTGTTTTAAAAATTATTGGTTGTTGCTGGGCGGTGGTGGCGCACTTTAATCCCAGCACTCGGGAGGCAGAGCCAGGCGGATCTCTGTGAGTTCGAGGCCAGCCTGGGCTACCAAGTGAGTTCCAGGAAAAGGCACAAAGCTACACAGAGAAACCCTGTCTTGAAAAACAAAAAAAAAAAAAAAATTATTGGTTGTCTGATGGTTTCCAGGGATATATTCTAGGTACAGAGGAATGACAAGATGTTAAAAAGAACATATAAAGAACAAATGAATGAAATGCCTAACAACAGAACTGAATGGCTTAAAAGCAATGAAGTATTGTGAAAGATTGGAAGAAAAAATGTTAGGCTGAAATGCTAATGCAGAGTGTTCAACCAGGTACCTCATTTAACGAGGCTCAGTGCTGACTCTCAACAAGCAGAGTTTGTTGTGGACATTGATTATCTGATTTGGGGTCAAGACACACTAATTAAGCCTTCATGACTAGGAATTGTAACTTTATTTGAAAAAACTTTATTTAATTCCTAAGACAATAAGAACTTCACATTCCTTGTTAATCACAGTCTCTCCTTGTTGAAACACAGCATTCAACATCAAATTAGTAGATTACTGTAGGTTTGATCATGGAGTCAGGGCAGAGTCAGTTTAAGGAAAACAAAATGTGTGTCACTTGTCTGAACTTAAAGCAGAAAGTCTCTAGAACTTCTAACAATCTCCATAATGTGGTCAAGTTCAAGGTCAGTCATCTTTAATCTTAGGAAATCCAACAATAACTTTTCACAACAGACATTTTGTAACAGCCCTTAACAATCAGGACATATAAAGAAAATTAAGTCAAACCATATCTATATTTCAAAGTAAACAAGTCTTTTAAGCCATAGCTTAAAAGTTACTGCTTAAGTTATGGAAAGGTCCAAGAATAAGGCCAAAAGGTAAAGCGACTATTGCCACTGGAAGATACAGCCCATTACTCAAAGTTTCCCCCTAAAAGCCAGCACAACATAGCACAGATGTGGGTCTATTAAAGTGTGGTGCAGGATGGCTCAGACAGCAGAGGAAGAAGGACTGCCCTTATGGAGGCTCCCATTGGAAGGCATTGGCAAGGCCGGGTAAGCAGACTTGAAACTGGCTAGCTTGAGTAATTCTGGCAAGCACAGGCAGAAAGCCTATCCAATGGTGTGTGGGCTATTGGTTGGTTATTTTAAATTGAAAAATGCACTCACAGGTGAAGTGTGTACTTTCTAAAAACTGATAATTCTGGGAAGAGAAGCCCCTCCAGAGTCAACAAATTACCACAGTATTCAACTGCAGCAAGTGAAAGACATGTTTAGTACAACATCAAACCTAAATTTATTAAGAGAACTTGATTTCTCTATGTAGGTGTTCCCATGCCACTCCACAGGATGCTGTGAAGTAGATCTTTGTGTGATTAGATACAATTAAACTACACATATAGCATGAGATAAGACACAGGCTCTGGCTGGTAGGGAAAAGATATTGTTTTGGTTGGCTTTTGTCCCCTCCCCATAACCCTAAACTGTTTTGGGAATTTGAATATCCTTATTAACATTACAATCAAGAAACTGCCTTCTCTACAATTTGGGGTGGGATATATAGATATAGATATATGCATACTCACTCAATTTACATAGTAATGACATTTCTTTAAAAATTCAGCATGTATTTAAATTTAAAGTGTTCAAAAACATCTTGAGTTTATATAGAAAAGTGAGTAGGGATTTATGCTTGGTAATAATAAAGAGGTTTAATTTAAATTTATGCCAACAGGAAAATTGGTGTCATTTCCAATACAAGACAATCCTCAGTTTTTCCCTTCTCAGGGAAGTGTATAGCAATCCTGGTACCTGTTCCTTAGATATCAGTAGTAAGGTCAACTTTAATGTGACATACACACTCCTGAAAAAACATTCCCACGGTGCAAATTTGTGCAATTAAAAACCACAGTGTTGGCTTAGGGTATATTTCAGAGGTGGAGTGCTTGTCTGGGATGTGAGGGCTTCTCAAAAGACAAAGGGAGAAAATTTGGGGCTTGACCTAGGAAAATGAGATGAAACGCACAATAATGAAACCCTCAAGCATGCACGTTTTCCATTCAAGACAGGTTCAATGGAGCACATGTTCCCAAAACAAACAAACAGCAAAACTATGTTAGTCAATTCTCTGTCACTATAACAAGTACTGGAGGTGATCGACATACAAAGAAAACAATGTTTGCTCAGTTTGGAGGCTTCAGTCCATGGTGAGTTGCTGCTGTTGCTATGGACCTGTGGTGAAGCACCACAGCAGAAACACACAGTAGCACAAGTCACTCACAGAATGGCCAAGGAGGGAATGAATGTGAGGAAGGGATGTGCTCAGAGACTTAATGACTTCTCTGGAGGCCCTACTCCTGGAAGGCTCCACCTCTTCCCATTGGAGCCATTGTTGGGAATAAACTTTGTACACACAGTCCTTTGGGAGATGTTTAAGATAAAGAGGATGGAAAAACCTCTTTCATCCAAGTTGAGAGTTTGATCTAATGGATAATATTTATCTGTTTGTTTTTCTCCAATCAACCTCAGTGTCATGACTGGGGGTCCCCTTCCACCTCTCTAATCTTCACTGGGAATATTGCTCAGCATCTGTAGGCTTTGAAAATTGTGTTTATCTTTAATAAAACCACTAAGAGTGACATTATTGATGGCAAAAGGAATATTTGATTATTTCCATAAGGTCTGTGTAACTAGAGAGGACTTTTCTCTTTAAAAACACCACTTGATGCTTTGGATAAGGTTTCTTTAAATTGATTAGAGATGTTTAGGAGCTATTTTGTGGTTTAAATATAAAATTTAAAAATGTAAAAGTGTCATAAAATATAAGGCTACAGGCTAATTAATACAGTGGTCCCAATATCTGAAATATAAAGAAGCTGTGTTATGGCATTTTATGAATTCTTCATACGCAGATTCATCAGACTGCATCAATGTTGCCGGTGGATATAATTTTGTAACGAACAAGTTCAAAATTTATTTATGCTGAAAGTGATCTGTAATCTACTCATTGTTGTAAAACAAATTCACAGGTTGAAAAATCAGCATTATAGTGGAAATGGCTGAACCTTCCATCAGGTTATAAGAAAACACCATATATTTCTTAAATGCCCTGCTTAGGAGGTCAACCACAACCCTGTGGGTGTCATAATCCTTCTTACTTCTGGTTGGTAATATATATCTTAGGGTGTGTTTGGCATGTTGATTTTATCTGTTTGCTTAACTCTCAAAATATCTAATTACCTTGGTTTCAGTCCAGCCTATACGTAACAAGTGACATGAGAGCATAGAAAAAGGAACACTTAGCTAATTTTTAAAGACAAGAGAAACCTAAGTAGTACTGATGGGATGTGTCTGAGGGGTGAGTAGGAGCTCTCAAGGCACCTGAACACTGACTAGATTTTAAATCATGAGTTCTGTAGGCTGTGTTGGTGGACCAGCGGAATGATTCTTCCTAGCTACTTTGGTATGTGTTTTGCTGTGTGATGACGTTTACTAATTAAAGTAACTGGTCTTTTAGTTATGAATGCAGTGATTTTTTTTCCTACCAGCACTGACTCCATTTTGAACTTTCTCTTGAAACGCATGCTGTAACTTAGCCAAGTGGCTGACCAAGAGCAACTTTGGCAAGTGTGCACCAATATGAAAATAAGATAGCTCATGTTCCTCCAAAATTACCTTATGACAGGATAACAGCCCTCTGGTATATAAATATAGGTACCTTTACACTGTCATTGCAGTTACAGCCTACAGGGTCTCCAACCATGCAAGCTGAGCATTCTCCTCAGTGGCACTGGCTCCCAGAGGTTCTGCTTGAATGAACAGTCCTTTGTTTCACGAAGACAACTTGAGAGCATTGTAGATATCTGTGGGTCTCCTTGGAGGGAGACCTGGTTAATCTGGATGAGTTCTTCGGTGACCATGGACCATCTGGTTTGTTCCCACTCTGCTCTCCAATAATTTTATTTTGCTTATTTTGCCTACACTTTCATTTTCCTAATTTATTTTTGTCTTCATCTGATTTTGAGTATACTGCAATAAACTGATGAGCTCAGGAACTACTCATGTTTCACCTGAATTGTCATTTGATTAGGGAATGAAGAGCCCACCCTTCTTAGAAATGACAGTCCTTGAACTTCAGTCATTGCCTGGGATCAGGAAAATATTTCATGCTTGTCTGACCCATGTGAAGCCAGGCTATTTACTAGAGACTTTCTTCCTGAGTGACAGTCCATCTGTGAAGACTTGGAGCAGGGCAATGGCACCCTCTGCATGCTGTATAAGGGTTGGTTGAGAGTACAGACTAAAGGCCCTCAAACTAATGAAGTAACACCTTTCAATCAGTGAGTGCCAGGAGGCTCTTGACAATGCAAAAAATCAACATTGGCTAAGGCAATCATCTGCTTATGAAAAACACTCCAGGGGAAATTAATCACTACCCTTTATTAGATGATTAACATGCCAGGAGGGTTTTGTTCTCTGGGGCATTTTAGATTTTCATCACTCTCGTAAGTTTAATATCATTTGTTCATATTTTTCCTGGTTCAGAGGTAAGACTAGGCATGAAATTTAATTCACTTGCCAAAAGTTGTGCAGTTAGAATGTAGCCAATTTTATGCCAATTCCCTCAGTGTATTTATCAGCAGTGTACCTTGTCATGTGTTTGAATTTGGGAAGAATATAAATGGAGAGAGGTGTAGCTTGAGTTTTCCTGCCTGGCCCACAGTCAGAGCAAATCTCTCTCACCTGCCAGTCCCACAGCCACTCAGACCCGACCAAGTAAACACAGAGACTTATATTGGTTACAAACTGTATGGCCGTGGCAGGCTTCTTGCTAACTGTTCTTACAGCTTAAATTAATCCATTTCCATTAATCTATGCCTTGCCACATGGCTCGTGGCTTACCGGCATCTTCACATGCTGTTTGTCATGGTGGTGGCTGGCAGTGTCTCTCTGACTCAGCCTTCCACTTCCCAGCTTTATTCTCCTCCTTGTCCCGCCTACACTTCCTGCCTAGCCAATGGCCAATCAGTGTTTTATTTATTGACTAATTAGCAACACATTTGCCATACAGAACATCCCACAGCAGAGAGGCTTTTGTAAGGTTCCTGTTTCCACTCAGGAATTAGTACAAGTATTTTTAGGTACTGTTCAAAAAATTTCAGATGCATGCTAAAATGAGAAACAAAAAACAAAAAAAAAAAATCAAACAAGAACACAAAAGGGACTGGAGAGACAGTGCTGTGGTTAAGATCACTGGCTGCTCTTACTGAGGACCTGGGTTTGGTTCCTAGCACCCATAAGGCTTAACTGTCTGTAAGTCCAGCTCTAGGGCATTAAAGCCCTCTTCTGGCTTCTGAGGACACCAGACACACATGTGGTGCACAGACACACATGCAAACAAAATACTCACATATATAGTAAAAGTTTATTTAAAACCATAAAACTGCAAAAGGGAAAAATTCCAATACTAGGAGCTATTCACCAACCCTAAAGAGGCCAGAAAGGAAGAAATGATATTAAGTGAATAGATTAGACTATATGCATGCAAGTAGCAAGATAATAGAATGAAAGCCAACAACAGGAAGAGAAAGGCAGAAGCTTGCTACATAATTTGAATGCCACTTTGAAATTGATGCTCAGAAAATTTCAGACTTCAAATCTCTAATATGCCTAAGAAAAAACTGATATTGTAAAACGAGAAAAGATAGTTATAAGATGCAAGGTTAAGACAGAGTGCAATGTTTTTTTTTTAAAAAAATTTAAAATTGGAAATGAGAACTCAAATATAGAAGTGTTTTACTTTGTTTAAATGCATAAACATTTCTGATCACATCTCCACACAGTACAGCTTAACTGTTCTTAATGAAACCATTTTCACAAGAAAACATAAAACCATGGGCGATTTATTCAGTTCAGTTTCATTACAGCTAAATCATTAAACACATAAAAGGATTTTGCACTTTCTTAATAAGGAATTTATACTTTCATAGCGACAAAATCTGGTTGACATTTAGTTTCCCATGATTTGTTTTATAAATAATAAAAGATAATTATATTTCAGAGAATATTTTAGTGCCAACTACATTTTATACCCTCTTGGTTTAACAACACTAAAATTTTTATGCCTTGTATGTAGAATTTATCCACATGTCCTATAATAATTAAATGATCACAGATATATGAATCTTTTGTGTTGTTTGGATGGAATAGTGTTGGTTTTTCAAAAAGGTTTATATTGTTCAACTGAATTAATAAATCAGAGAATTATGTAATTTTTCTACAGATTGAGATATTTTTCACATGAAGTAGTTATAAAGTGAAATAAGTTAAAAGTGTCCTCATATCAGACAGTCATATGTTACCTGTTGACTGACCACCAGCTAAACTAAGGCTTACCAAAAGTTGACTTTACCCTGAGTTTTCAAATATTTGAGGCACTTCTACATTCCCCAACATTTAAGAATGCTGCTTTTTTATGTGTGTTTGAAAATGGTTTTTGACAGCAAAGTCAAAAGAACAACTCTAAGTATTGTTTATATAGAGAGACCTCACTGGATTTGAGCCGAGTTGCACTCAAGGTCTCTTGTTCATCTGTGGCTATCTACAGAGCTATCATTATTTGTACGTTGCCCATTTCACAGTGCTGAACAAAGTACACCCACACTTGACCCCACTGTACTTCAGAGTTCTCTCTGA
This sequence comes from Peromyscus eremicus, assembly GCF_949786415.1. Classification (NCBI taxonomy): domain Eukaryota; kingdom Metazoa; phylum Chordata; class Mammalia; order Rodentia; family Cricetidae; genus Peromyscus; species Peromyscus eremicus. The sequence goes on from NC_081417.1 coordinate 37,933,129, forward strand.
AGTCATTTCCAGACCTTCATCACTACACTTCATTAGTTACTTTATCTCCCCGAGGTTCAGTCTCATCACTGAGAGCATGGGAAGGGCATGCAGACTGTAAAAAAAAATTGCAAAGCTTAAATACATTACTGTATCTAAAATGCCTATGGCAGATTGAAGTTGGCTCACAGAAGGAAATCAATTAAAAGCATACAATTTATTTGTGAAAGATTATGTTGGGAAGGTCTGTATCGCACTGGGCTCTTCAAAATCAGCCTATCCATTCCAGGTCTTTCCCTCTGTACAAGTGAAAGCATGTTCATCAGGGAGTTAACTCTCCCTATGACCTCTGATGAGACTCCAGTTTTTTCACTGTCCAGGTAAAAGTTTGGAATGGCAAGCTGCAATGCCTTTCTTTGACCTTTATGATAGTCACAGGGAACAGAAGACTAGTCAAAAGCAACAAAATATGTACAGTGAATTTATGTGAGCCCTGTTTTATGAGAAACAGAATGAAGAACCAGAGGAAACTGTCTACTCCTTTTAAAACATCTATTTATTTTATTTTATATGTATGAGTGTTTTGCCTGCATGTATGTATCTACTCCACATACATACCTGGTGCCCACAGGGCTCAGAAGAGGGTATCAGATACCCTAGAACTGATGTTTCAGATGATTGTGGGCACCATGTGGATGCTAGGAACCAAACTCAGGTCCTCTGAAGGAGCAACAAGTGCTCTTAACTGCTGAACCATCTTCTGTGCGCCCCAAACTGTCTAGTTTTTATGCTTAAGCTTTGTAGTTGGACATAGATTTGATCTAGTATGGCACACATTTAACAAGGCCAGTTGTTGCAAAGTCTTCTAGACCTTTCTTTCTATTACCCCTTCCTCTCAGGCTGGAGCAGTGCCTCTTCTGGAAGGAGAGTCTTGTGATCAGACATGGTGGGTTGAGGAGGTTCTTTGTGGCTGGCTGCAACTCAGAAAGTCAAGGAAAGGCTAAAGGAATATTATCGTCTCGGTAGCTTACTTGACGAAAAGGGTTCTAATTTCTGTGATTTGTTGTAGGGATGAGGAATTGTGGTCTCTGTGACTTGCTTTGGGGGAAAATTAGTCATGAGAGCAGAAGAGCTGGAGGGCAGGGACCTTGGTGCCAAGGCTTTTTACTGGCCCTTTTGGTTTCCGTCCAAGTTTTCAGCATGACAGACTTCCATACCTGAGGCATCATTTTCTGAGTGCAAGAAGTTCATATCCAGGATAAACCTTACAACAAACTCTGGTCTCATTTAATGACACATTCCTAAGACCAAGGATCACGGCATTAAACTGTGAGACTTGTCTCTGGGTTGGATCTTGAGGTATTCATGAGTCCTACAGAACTCTGCTTTGTGTCTCAGATGCCAAGATCTCCATCTTCGCCTTGGTTTGCTTCTGGAGTCCATTCCCTCCCCCAAGTGAATGGCTAGAATTGTTTACCTTTGACTAACAAACAAGGCACTATTTAACATAAATAAAATGAAGCCTCAAAAATTAACACTCTGTTGCAGTAAAGGATGTGGTAGAAGCTGCTTTCATGAACAAACGTCTGTCTAGTCCAGTGGTTCTCAATCTTCCTGCTGCTGTGACCCTATAATATAGTCCCACATATTGAGGTGACTCCCAACCATAAAATTACTTTCCTTGCTACTTCGTGACTTCAGTTTTGCTACTGTTATGAATTATAATGTAAATATCTGTGTTTTTCAAGAATCTTCGTTGACCCTTGTGAAAGGGTTGTTTTTACCTTTAAAGGGGTCATGACTCACAGTTGAGAACCACTGGTCTGGTGCATGCTAGGGTATCAGAAGCTGATAGAAGTGTCTGGAGAAGTCACAGTGATGCTCCTGGGATTACTGGGATGCTGTAGTGTTAACAGGGTATATGAGCCAATACAGCTAAGAGAGGTACAGACTTGATGCCATAAGCCTCAAACCCAAAGCTACAGGGATTTGGAAGAGGGGAAAACCTAGTAAAAAGGCTTCATGGAGAATCGGATGTTGGACAAGTGTTTTATCAGATAGAGGTGAGAAATACCAGTGCTTAAATGAATAAGAATGGGGAAACAGAGCCTGTCCATCAAAGGACACTGTTGACTCTGATCTGGGTTTAGGGTGTTAGTAAAACCAGTGGAAGGTTAGAGACTGAAGGCTTTGGGCTGCAGATGTAGGTCAGTGGCAGAATGCTTGCTTAGCATACTTGAATAAAATAAAGGTCTTGCTTACGAATGAAAACACTCTAATTCAAAAGGCAATGAAAAGACATTATTTTTTATTTGGAGACTTGCAAGTGAATCTTTATGTTTTAAAGAGAGAGTTTTAATAATAGGATTTAGAATAAATTTGAAGAAAATGACTTCAGAGTGGATATTTTAAATACTCAAATAGAAAACCATGAAGTCATTATATAAGGCACCAAGAGAGGACATAAGAAAAACATAGGTAGTTAGAATCTGTCTACATCTACATACGATGTTACTACAAGATATCAAGCCTCAGTATTGAGTGAAATTCTCTATAGAGATAGAAACATAGAGAAGTACCTGGTTCTGTAAAAAGTGTGGAGTTATTCACAGTGAATTTCTGTCATCCAGAGACACATTTCTAAGATTCCCAGGGAATGCCTGAAGCCAAGAAAAGTATTAAACCCTATGTATACTAAGTTTGTGCCTGTACATATTATCTATGCTGAAGTTTATTTTATAAATTAGGTGCAGTAAAAGATTACCTAATGACAAAATAGAATGATTATAACAGTATATTATAGTAAAAGTCGTGTGAATATATTGTTTTTCTCAAAATATCTAGTTAGAATGCCTCACCCTCTTTCTTGTGGGGATGGAAGATGAGACAAACCCTACATGGTAAAGTGAAGTGAGAATGATGTAGACATTGTGATGTGGAGTTAGGATGCTACAGGCATAATAGTGCACACTGTGATACTGTGACAGACTATCTGATTACTAAACAGCTCTGTGCTGCTCATACAGAGAGAATACCTGTGCAAAGTGATAATTTGCCTACTGGATGGAACAAGGTGGGGCTATATGAGGCTTTATTGTACTGCTTATAATTGCACACTTTGAAATTTATGAATTATCTTTTTCTATATTTTCCATGTAATATTTTCAGACCATGGTTGAATGTACATAACTAAAACCACAGGAAACCAAATTGCAGTCATAAGGGAACTCTTGAACCTATTCTTGTGCTGTGAGAGCTGAGCTTGATAAGGAAAGGAAGCAAGTAGATGAAGACTGGTGAGGAATCACTTCTGGGGACGCATCTCAAGATTTCCTCTTAGGTAAAATTTGAAACAGTTGACACCCTTGTCAACTTTAAAGTCATCTCAAAGAGGAGGCTACCCCACAACTTCAAACCCCAGAGAGATCAGGAAAACAAATACTGTGACAGGCTGATAGAGCAACAGGGACAGAGTAACACACAGAAATGGGGAGGCAGGGTCTCTGTTGGGAAAGAGCACCCTCCTAGGACCTTGGGCTGGGCGTCAATTCTGTTCTTGTGGTGACACCTTGCTCTGTATCCAGGATAAGGGCCATGATATTTCTTGCCTTTTGATGCCCAGCTGAGAGCAACACTGAGTGTTTTAGAACCTAAATAACAGCAATCGGTGTGGTTCTTCAGTTGATGAGGACAGACAGATAGACAAATGAAAAAAAAAAAAAAAAAAAAAACAGAAAAGACAACGCCAAAAGAAAATGCCAAAGATTTGTGGCGTTGTGTAGTACAACGGCACAAATCACCAGGCTGAAGCATACAGGGAACGTCTTCCACACCGGTGCTGTGAGCAAATTAAACATAATTTTAAAATAATAATGGAAAAAGTTCCACTTGGGCTACATTCTTATTATAAAAACTGAGTGTCATTTGCCTTTAAGTAAAAAGACCCTAGGCAAGTTAGCAATATTTTTTAATCAAATTAACTTGTACTAACTATAATCATCAAATGCATTTCCAGCCAAAGATGTCTAATACCTCTTCACTTTAAATTGTCAAATAAAGTTTCAAAGATCTTCGAATTAACTAAATGTTTGAATTGTACATCTACTAGAAGCAGTATAGTTTTTATTAATGAAAACTACTTATAAGCCAATTAAACAATAGTTGAAACCCTCCCCTCCCCATCCTACCCCTTTCTTTTTTTGAGTCAGGTCTGACTAAATTGCCTGGGAAGACCTTGAATTTGCCATCCTTCTGCTCCAGCTTGGTATGTAAGTAGCTGGGATTAGAGTCTACACCACTTAGCCAGGTTGTATTTGAAACATTTTTAATAGAGAAAATGACCTTTCCGAAAGTTCAGAAACAAGCATGACTTCTACTGGTAACAGAAACTGTAGCAAGAACACACAGACCATTGGCTTATAGTATTAGCAAACATTTTTAATAAAGCTGAAATTCCCTTATCAAGTATTTCTGAATTTGTCCTTGTTCTTGGTAAAGACAAATGACTCTCTGAGATTTGGGATATCGAAAAGTCCACATTTGTTTGTAGATCACGGAAGATATGGTACGGTTCGTTTCTGCAGAGCATCTGCTACAATCCCACACTTGATTAATTGTCTGACTCAGAAACAAACGTTATGCATTCTAGTGCTTTTATGAAAAATCCTCTTTGATTCTCAATATATGTGCCAATTTGTGCTTCTGGTTTTCTTAAAAAAAAAAATTAAGACTTAAATATTCACTGATGTTCCCAAGCTGCAAAAGAGAAGAGTCGGGATTGGGATTCAGGTTCTCTACTAGCTCCAGAGCTCTTAAATAATAGAAACATGTGTATACAAAATGGTGGAACTTTTTGCAAAATCCCAACTCTATTTGAAATACAGTGAAAAGTTTCTCATTGTAGCAGACAGAGACCACTGGAGAAAGTATAAATGATCAAAATACAGAGAACAACTGACTCCCAGGGTGCCCATCTACAGAGCAACTTCTGCACCTAAGGCTCCGGCTAGAAAGATTGTAAGATCCGAAGAACTAGGAAGTCTGCCTTGAGATTTTTCTCCTAGAAATGAGAGAAAAGATTTCCCCAGATGCTGCAACAATAAGGGTGCCAAAACAAGACCCAAACTTGTTTTGAAAACACTAATAGACAGGCTAACATGGAAGGGGAAAATCTCAGGAAACTCCAACCCTAGTCTACAGGCAACTGATGACTTCTGAGGGAGAAGGAATTAGTCTTTCCAATAGATGAGTCCTATAATTGGTTATGTAATAGCAAGGGGTCAACCCTGAAATCATGCATATACAACCAACACTAAACAGGCTCAGCATGGTGCGTGTGTGTGTGTGTGTGTGTGTGTGTGTGTGTGTGTAAAATAAACAAAGAAAATGCCATGAATCTTAGCAGGAGTAAAGAGGGAATGAGAATGGTTGTTAAGGAGGAAAAAGGAGGCAGAAAATGGTGGAATTATATTTTAATTCAAATTAAATTTCTTAAAAATTAAGAAAATAAAAGAGTCATCGATGACAAAGTCTAAACAAATTGAAAAGGGATGGATGTCCAATTTGTGGAGATTTGTAGAGCAGTTAGAAGTATTTGCATCTATTACAAAATTTGCTGTCCTATGATGACAGAAGTTTCCTACAACTATGTTATTTCAGACCAGAAAGGACACTGTAGAAGCTGCAGAGGAAGAATGCCATTATGTGCCTCCTTCAAAAATTTCCCACAGTTCCACATCAGTGTTGGTTTGAAGCCCGCAAGTTCATGCACTGCAAGGAGCCTGGGAGGCAGCTTTTCTTTCACTCCGTCTATCCTTTCGCTCCCTTGGTGTCTCTGGGAACTTTCATTGCACTGTGTGAGAAACAGATACGCTTCTCTGTTTTAAAATTAGGCACTAAAGAATTTGGGTTCATTTCATCACAGTTGGAGAGCACACTCAAAATGAGTTTTATCAGGAAAGTAAATGAGATATTTCAGAAGTATCCATCAAGCAGTCAGGTGTAGACTCAATTTTAAGCCAGCCTCTAAGCCAGCCTTGCTCAATTAGAAGCAGTAATTCAAGCGAGGAGTTAAAGCTTGACTCAGGTAAGGCACAGAGTCAGGACAGTGATGAAATCAGCCTTGGGTGCAGAATCAGCATGGATTGACAACTTATTGGATATAAGGGATTTCTGATTAGCCTCCAGCCTATTCAACTTTTCAGCATTCTGTATTCCAGGGATTCTGCTCTCCACAGCTGCACAAACTTTAACTGGTTTCAGCAGTGGTTGACTTTCTCCCCCCGCTGCTCCTCCCCCCAACAACAGAGTCATTTCCAGTTTTTTTTTTTTTTCAGGGTTTTGCCTTCATTCAAACTGCCCAGAGTTTGCTGCCCTAGGAGCATCCTCACTCTTGACGTTCCTCTGTGTTAATCTGGTAGCACACAAGGATGCTGCCATTCCGCTCTTATTTACAATAGTTCAGCAAACATTTGGCTTTGAATTTGGAGTGCTGCTTTAAGTCAATGACAAACACTCCCTGCTTTGTAGAGAAACAGACTCTTAATTCCAGGCCCCTCGGGGTAATACTCTGGGGAACTGGCTGTCTTCCAGCAACAGAAGACTCAAAGCAGCCACCAGAAGTTGTCTTGAACCTTGTGTTGGAAGGTCCCGTCTTGTCATTTGTAGATGGACCCTTGATAGATGGGTTCATTGTGGTGGCTTAAGTGTCTTGGGTACCAAAGCATGGACAAGTTTTAGCTCAATTGCCCTCATTTTTGAAGTCAAATGAAAGTATTTTCTGTTTCTCAGAACATTGCTACAGGCTCCCTGAAAACGAGCTGCAGAGAGAGGGTAATTTTGGACAGTTTAGGTTTGCATTCTTAGGAAATATAACTTGAGGGTTTGAAATGAGCCCATTCTGTATATTCATTCATTCATGAAAGCCACCACTCAGTTTCAGGGCTGCTTATCACTTTTAGATTTCTGTTTTTGACATGGTCTCATTGTTGTAGTACTGGCTAGCCTGGAGCTCGCTAAACAGAGCAGGTTTGCAGCAAACATGTGGCAATGATCTTCCAGCCTCTACTTTTACAATGCTGAAATTACAAACATGTACCACCACACCCAGCAAACGTTTTGATCTGTGGACTCTTTTGCTTCCTTCCTGAACGGGAAAATGAGAACAAAGTAAACAAAGACTTCATCAAACTGATGTGGCTTGGGCTCTGATTTCTTTTGGTTATGAACAAATTGTCACTTGCCTCAACAAGTGACTGCAGAGTCTGACTTAGCAGCCTAGAGGTTGGGTAGCCTTATTAGGAAAGCTGGACCTTAAAGTCGGAGCATTTGTTCTCCTTGGCCCCCAGCAATGAAGTGACAGGGTCTGCATGGAGAGTGTTGTTGGGACAGCCTTCCTCTAGAATGCTTAGTGAACACTCTTTTCAGTAAAATGTTTCTTGGGACACTCCGACAGCACTTTGGCCACCGTGGAGCCACAGTTTTGCTGTTGCCACCAGAGCCTCCAAGCAGAGTGGAAGAGAAACAAAGGGAAACTTCTGATGGTATTCCAAATTTTGTTACTAGGAAACGTTAAATGTTGCAACATATAGGTTATGAACTGGAAATTTCACCTAATTAATACCAGTTAACTTATGAGAAACCATTGGGTAGTAAATTCAACAAAAATACATTGATGTAAAATATCCCATTATACATGTATAATAAAATGCATACTTTTATTAACATAATTAGTCATGTGATATTTGATGACAGGAACAAATGTTGAGAAGTGCATCACTGAATAATTTCATTATTATGTGAACATTATAGTTTCTTTATGCAAGATGGATAAGATATCACTATACAATAAAATCTTATTGAACTATCTACATATTTCATTATTGACCATAATGCTATTGTGTTATGTATAACTATACTAATATGTAACATGATTATGTCATTGCTACAATTTAGATGTCCAATGTCCTCCAGTGATCCATGTGTTGAAGGCTTGATACCTAGAATAGTCCTATTGGAAGTAAAACTTTTGGAGATAGTGCCTTCTGTGAGGTTTTTGGGTCACTGAGGAAAAATGTCTCAAAGGAGACCGTGAGACTCCAGACACATTCTCTAATTTGCTTCCTAACCATAAAGTGAATAGTTTGTTCTACCATACTTTATTTGACATTGCTATCTGTCACCCCCATTAGAGGCCTAGAAAGCAATGTGTCCACTCAATGATAGATTGGAGTATATAAAATTGTGAGTCAGAATGAACCTTTTCTTTTTATAAGCTAACAATAGACACTTTGTTAAATTAACAGAGTGAATACTATCAGAGTTAATATATCACAAAATTTGCAATATTCTATTATTTAAATGTTTCATATTAGAGTCACTTTTCCTACCCTATTTTCATTTCCAAAATTGTTATCACATGATGCTACTTTTAAATTTTATTTATTAATTTGTGTGTGCCGCCTTGTGGGATCTGAGGATGTCTTTCATGTCATCAGGCCTGCCTATAGGCATGTCTTCCCTCTGAGACATCTTCCCCAGCCCTCATTCCAATTTTATACATGAAGCTAAACAGGGCGGGGGAAAAAGCAAATATTTCAGCTACAAAGTAAAAGGTCTCAACCAATACAGAGTTAAAGTCTGTGGAAGGCCCTATGCACTGATGAGCTGAATATTTAATACATCTTGGCCCCCAGGGACCTTATGGTCTCTAGAAATCTACTTTATGGATTCGTCCCTCACAAGCCTGTTGGGTGCCCAGTATTACCCACTTCCCAAGATGAGACCATGTAGAGAATGTAGACAGATCGTACCTTGTGAATGAAAAACTCATGCTCTGAACCAAATGCATGCCTTTACTCATCTCTGCAGTCATTTTTAAGTTCAAAGGAAGAAAGATATTGTATAATTTAATATTCAGAAGGAGGTTAAATGAAGATTTTTTAAACTGACCCTTTTCTGCAGTAATAAACCATATTAAAGGTCCTGATATATTACAGGAAGATTTTTTTAATAAAAAAGTATTAAATGGTCATTGTTTCATGGAGAAATAACTCTTGGATAAAAACCAAAGTTTAGTGAAGAATTATTTATCTTTCTAAAACACACCAACCTAATGTACATATTAGCGTTCCTGCCTGAAAAACAGTTTTCTTGGATTTACCAAAGACTTTAAAATAAATAGCAACTTAAAAGACAGGTGCCAGGGGTGGTGTGGGAAGGAGATTAAGTCAATGAGTTTTGTCTTTAGTATCAAAATGATTGGTGAGAATCAATTACACTCCAGCTTATGTAGGAAATAGCACTATCTTCTGTGAACCATAAAAAATACCAGCATTGTTAAGATCTGACAGAAATTGGAAGAGATTTTCATTATAAAGTCATTAGGCTAACACAGCTTCAAAATCAAAGATTAGTAATGCATCAAAGAAAAACCTAAGGTTTTTTCACTATAACCTTCTATGTTTGCTAGGTTTTTCCACTTGAGTTTTTACCCAAATTATCAAGAAGCTGATAAAAACTGAGAGACAGAAAGCCTAGGATGGAAATATCTTCAGCCACTCTCTTTTGCTAAATTCTAAGGTTGAGGAAATGAGCTTTATTTACATCTAGAAGGATGTGTTAAGTAATTAATTAAGAAAGAGGGAAAGGAATTATACAAATTAAATACATGGGAAAAATTTTATCTATAAATATTTCCATAGAATTGTTTTAATACAGATAAGGAGTTGAGGTTGTGCCACAGTTTAGAATAGGATTGACCCCCAAAGATCACATATATTAAAGGCTTGGTCTCCAGTGACCATATTAAGGAGGTAAAATACTTAAAAGGTGGGACCTAGTGAGTAGTGGTTAGGACACTGTGTAGATATTAAGGTAATTATTATGATAGCTATTGTGGGTAGTTATTAGTTATATCCCACAAATGTGAATGCTGTACAAGTATCCCCTAACCACTAGCTGGCTTCCTGTTTTGCTGTGTAATTCTCTGAATGGTGTGATGATATCATTATGATCTACCTAATGAGGACCTCATTAGAGGTCACATGGGTCGTACTTGCCAATCTAGGACTTTCTGTCTCTAACACTGCTCGCTAAATAAACCCCTTCACTATACAAGTACCTTAGTCTCAGGTATTTTGTTATAGCAATGGAAAACAATTACTATTCTTACCATGTTGGGGAAGTTTTTTTGGACAAAATTGAAACATTGGATGTCACATATTCACCTTATTCCAGGAAGGCCAAGGGCCCCTCCTGACACAGATCTTCATTCTACTTCAAGCTATTCTAGCTTGACCTTGGAAGAGTTTGACTTAAAACCTGGGATGGGCCGGGCAGTGGTGGCGCACGCCTTTAATCCCAGCACTCGGGAGGCAGAGCCAGGCGGATCTCTGTGAGTTCAAGGCCAGCCTGGGCTACCAAGTGAGTTCCAGGAAAAGGCGCAAAGCTACACAGAGAAACCCTGTCTCGAAAAACCAAAAAAAAAAAAACAAACAAACAAACAAACAAACCTGGGATGGAAGGTCCCTGATGAGAAAAAGGGACTGATATCTCTCTTAAGGGGTTTTCCTTGCCCTTGCCCCTCCCACTCTATGTGCCTCTTAATAAATAAAAGATAATGTACTGTACATAGTTATTATTGTTTGAACAGATAAACCTCACACAACTATAATGTGAAAGGAAGCTGAAAAGTTGTAAATTTATCCCTAATTAGGAAAAATTAGTTTTATTTTGATATATATCAATATATCAAATATATTAGTTTTATTTTGATATATATTAATGTTCTGTTACCACATATTACCCTTGTATTATGTAAAGGACTGATTAGCTTACAGAAGGAACTGAGTAGATCATTGTATTAAATGATTCACGCAGAAGATCTACAACTGAGAAATAAAATTATGACATTATCTTGCATGAGGATTGCCAACAGAAAATTACTGGCCACAGAGCAGGCCTGACCTGTGCCCCTAGTCTGTCGTATGTGTTGTTGATGGTATGATGTCATTGGCCTCTGGAAGCGCATCATTATTATTCAGCCTTTACTTAGCACAATGACTTTTATTGGGTTTAAAAGGTCGATTGTGATCTCAGGTTTTTCCTTATTCCCCTTCTCTTATCTTCAGCCCACTGAATATGTTTTCTTAGCTTGTTTTACTCTGAAATTTCCATTCTTTGAAAGATACACTGAGCACAAATAATAATTACTGAACACAAATGATGCCTTATAAATGCAACTCTTTTGTGTTCTGCTCATTTCTATGAAGAAAGCCTTTAACATGCATGTGTATTTATCTGCTTTAGGACATGGCTGCCATCCTCCCTATTTACACCAGACTGTTCAGAGTACTGTCAAAATCAGTCTGGAGAAAGAGGTAGTGCGTCCACTTCAGGTTTCATGTTCTACCGGAGGCAAGATAGTTTTTCCCTAAGATACATATAATATTCAGTAAGTAAACTCTAACAGGCTGGCACCTAATGAACACTTGGTTCTCAATGTGTTCATAGCTGCAGATATATCTGTTCATGCTCCTCTTTGTTACCCTATCATTAAATCAGAAGAGGCCACACTTGAAAAGGTTTTAGATATTCTCAACAAAAGAGCCAGGAATCTGATATCAACATGATGACTTCCCATTACTGAGCGATTCAAGTGTTGTATGTACACAACTAAGTGTGTGGCCATTTATCTTTCACTTCTAACACACTTCCCAAACTAGCCATTAAGCAGTGACTGACCCATTTGGATGTCATTCCAGCTCCAAGCTACAAATGCTGTCACTTCTGAATCCTAACCAGGTAAATCTGCCGTAGTCTGTATGAGTGTACATCAAATGTCCATGTGTTCAAAGATTAGCTGCCAGCCAATGTTGAGTGAAGAGTTAACAAAACTTTTTAGAGGTGGTACCTATTGGAAGGGGTTTTTCCACTGTAGACATGCCACAGAAAGGGTATTAGAACTCTGTCTCTCTCGTTGCTTTCTGGCCACCATGACATGAGCAGACTTCCTATGCTACATGCTGTCACTGTAGTATAGTACATGTTAGACCTGAAAAGCAACTACAGACTGACACCTCTGGAACTGTGAGCCAAATTAGACCTTTCCTTTTGTTAAGTTTATTATCTCAGTATTTCATCACAGTGATGGAAACGACTACACTTCTGTTAATTTCAACAAATCTAGTTACTCTCAACAGTGACTCTGCTGGCATTCCTTAAGTAGGATGTCACTTCTCTGCCCACAGCCTGTTTTGATGTCCAAAGAAGACTTCTGAGTGTGTCTCCATGACTCCTGCCTATCTCTGCCATCTTTCCCCATAAGAGAGCATATCCTTTAAGATAGCAAGTCATCCACAGAGATTATTATCAGGCTTCAGACATAACTGAGTGCTGTCTGTGTTAAGAGGGAAATGACTATATCCAAGTTACAGAGTATTTTAAAATAAACTAAGACCAAGACCCTTTCCTCTGGTTATTAATCATCCTCTTCCTTAAACATTACCTGCACGTGATCCTTTGTTACCTCCATGTTCTCATTCTAATCCCTGGATTTCCAAATCTGTCTTTGTTCTTCTCAGCCCCTAGTCATTTCTTTCCATTCCATTATATTTCATTTTACATCACACTTTCACACCCTTCATCCCATCTTCACATGACCTTGCCTTAATGGTAGCCTACATATGATCCTTCCATGGTCCCTATTACTGAGTTTTGCTTGCTATTTGGTCCTACATATTTTTGAAAATATTCATATATAGCTTAAAGATTTCACACCACATCTATCCCTATCATCATGCTTGATGACTTAGCACACATGTCAGAATTTAATCAGCCTTACCACCCCACAGTTTCTTCTAGTTTCCCATTCGCATGACCATACCTAAAAACTTGCCATCTTCCAAAGCTCTCCTCTTTAAGATGCTTTAATATCACTTTCCCACACTCTAGACACCTTTATGCTGAGGTTTGCCTGCCATCCTCTTCTCTCTCCAACATGTCTTCAACATACTCATCACATCAGTTCCTAGGGCTCTCAGGAATTCTCCTGCTCTTACCATGTATCTTTTCCCATATAGCCCGGACCTCTTCCAATGATTCTCATCATTTCTATTCTGCTTGTAAAACATTAGATTTTTCTCATTATATATTCAAACTGGTAAATCCTTTTTATTGGTGTATATTAATTATACTTAGCACTGAGTTTCATACAGACATCTTAATACAAGTATATAATATCCTTTGACACTGTTTTCTTGCATACCCCAAATCAGCTTTCTCTCCTTCTTCTGTTAGTGCTCCTTGTTCTTCTAGAGTGTTTCCTTTCTTTCATGTAATATGCACAGATATGATTTTATGTATCTATATAAGATCTAGGATCAACAAATGAGCAAAAAAAACTTCAATATTTGTTTTTCTGTCTCTAACTTAATTCCCTTAATAGGATAGCCTGCAACTATAACCTTTTTATCATAACAGGTAAACTTTGCTACAGAATGCCATAACTTAAAGTGAATACCTTCCTCACCATAATCTGTCAGCAAGCACTGAACACACAATTGGAAGCCACTTTATCATTTTTAAAATGAATTAATTCTACAAATATTGGTTGGGTTTGAATGAACAAGCTGTTGCCTTGTTTATTGAATTTTGCAGATGCTTCTTAGACAGTATTTATCTATGTTTAAAACTGAAGAAATGTCATGATATGTCTGGCATATAATCTCCTGGAGCAAAAATACATCTTTTTCAGTTGCTTTGACTGTGGGGGACTCTTCCATGAAGGGCACAGAAGACAGCTGGGCCACCATGGAGGATACAGAGGATTAGGGAAGCAGGGACTTGGAAGAGCCTTTCAATGGTGCCTGGCTGACATACATCAACCTTCTTATTTCCACTGAAGCAGAACCTTTTCAAGGACAACTCACTGCCAAACTTGATTAGCTCTTCCCATTTTATATTCTCCATGCTAATGACTAACTACAACAGCAACTCTGCTTTTTAAAAAAATGCTTCCTAAGGAAATATCACCTGTGGTATCTTCTGTTCCATTTGTACTTGGATCGTATCTTCCACCCAGAGAACGCAATGCACATTAGCCAAATAAGGTTGCTTCCAATCATCACATCCCAACAGTGTCCACATAGTCTTCCTGTCTAGCCAAACTAAGCCACTTGCTCTTTCCTGTAGGGCCTCACATATCTCAACTTTACTTCTTCTAGCCCCAAAGTGTACTGATCCCCTAGAGCCGAAACCCTACATGCTGGGTATGTGGCCTCTAAAGTATGAGGTATGTGAAAGTGTCTTAGGAATGACTTGATTGGTCCAACTCTCTGATTCAGCACACAAAAGGCCGAGCTTCAAATCATCTGACTCTACCTGGTGGAGGCCCAAGGCTAGAGTCAGATCTCTTGTGCTCTGTCCAAGGCACAGCACCACCTTCTGAAGGTGGAAGGTGAGCTTTGTCACAGAGTGCTCTAACTCACCTGATGTCTCATTATACTACCACATCCAACAACAGCAGAGGACTGTTACCATCTAAACAGTGCTGTCCAACTCTCTAGAAAGAATTCACTATTTACATGTAATGTGTTAGTTTGTCAATTAGGATGCCATTCATAAACCAGAAATGTACACAGTGAGATTTGTTTTCATTAATGAGCATAACATATGGAGACATTCTCATCTTCATGAATATGAACCGGACATATTCACCGAGACTCTAGTTTCTTTTTCATAAGACACTTTTAAGGTAAATACATCATGATGATAGGAATCTCTAAGGAGAGGCTTTTCTGAGCTCTAATTTGAACTTAGAACTGAAATCATTTTGAAAATGGAAGCAGAGCTTTCAGTCTTTGTGGAGGAAGGGTTTAGCAAAGGTTGAAAGGCATTCCTGGGGCAATGTATTTCTTGGGCACTACCCTGCTTTGTTCATTTCCATTCCTATCCTGCTGTCTGCTCAGCTTTTGTCTTAACCTATTCATGTGTTTCCCTATCAAGGCACTGTTAATAGCAAAGATGGACTTAGAGCTGGTTACATTACCCAGGAGAGCAGAGCAACAATAAATAGTCCCCACATCACTGTCCTGGCAAGGCTTAGTTTTGTATTTTCTGGTCATCTTAACACCAGCCCTGCCTGATCTTGATTATTAACTCCAACTTGCATACTCACGTTCATCTCTCAAAGTCTAGTCAAGTTCACAGCCAGCTCAGGAGTCTTACTCAGAACTGTGAGGAATGATTTCTCCAACTGCTGGATCCTGAGAGATGGATGGACCTTCAGAGCAGGAACAGTGTGAGTATGCAGATGCATTCTGAAGTGAGTGGAATCTAGTTTTGCTTCTCCCCAAAACACTAAGTGGAAAAAAATAAAAGAAAGTGTGTCAGTGCTGTGAAATCAGTATTCTGGGGTAGGAATAGTTGATAATCTGGAAATTTCTAAAAATCATCAAGTTAGCAACTAAATAACATTAAACAAGCTTGGGCTACAACAACTTAAAAACTGATTTCAAAAACAGAAACAGCAATCAAAACAAACTAAAACTCTACTCTTAGGATACAAACAGGCAAGGATAAAGGTTATTTTTCAGAAGTTGAGAGGAAAAATAAAGCTATGTGGTAAAGGGAAAAGGAATGTGGGTCAGAAAAAAACAGCATAGAAATGCTGCTATGTGCCAGGAGGGTGTATTTTTTCACTTCCTACCATTTACTTAACATGTACTGTGAGAGTGGGTGACTTGGTCAAAGTGCCTGGCTGTCTTCTGTTTGTACAGATACTGGCCAACAGTACTTCTTGTAGGCAAGTGTAAATGTCATTTTCTGTACTCCACACTGTCTGAGTGAAGATTCAAGCAGACAATAGCTGGGGAAGCAACAAATTGACAGTGTAAGTCCTCCATGTTTGTCTCTCACCAAGAGGAAACACATAAGCCTGTCATTTAGCTAGAGGAGGAAGTATGACAAGAACTGATCATCATTAGTTTGATGATATTGCTTTTTAGTTACAGCACTGCTGTTCAGCTAATGAAAACACAAAAGATGAACTGGTGAATAAACACTATCAACTTCAGTCATAAATGAGTAAGTTTTGGAATCCTCAAATGAAAACTATATTAATTATAATGCATTTTATGCTTGAAATTTCTAAATAAGTAAAAAGTTTAGAGGTAACAGGTATGTTAATTTGCTTGATTGTGATAATCACATCCTAATATAAATCAAAACAGCATAATATATACATTAAGTACATAAAATTTTCATTTGAAAATTATTCCTAACTAAATCTGGGGAAGAACTACAATGCAGCAGAAATGGAGTCATTCAGCAACTATCACGAGCCCCAATAATCAACCTAAAACATCTTTTTTGGAGGGAGCACATCTATGCCAATGTATTCATTTCCTACTTTGGTCCACCAGAGAGAGTCTGCAGTGGGCACTTGTTATATTAAGCATCAATCTTGCAGTGCTTTATTATAGAAACTTAGAAATTAATTAATTTTTTTTTTTTTTGTTTTTTTGTTTTTCGAGACAGGGTTTCTCTGTGTAGCTTTGCGCCTTTCCTGGAACTCACTTGGTAGTCCAGGCTGGCCTCGAACTCACAGAGATCCGCCTGGCTCTGCCTCCCAAGTGCTGGGATTAAAGGCGTGCACCACCACCGCCCGGCAGAAATTAATTAATTATTGATGTAGGGAACAAGAACTGAATCTGAGAAAAGGCTGGAGTTTGGTGTTCTCCTCAGAGCTGGGATACAAATTAGCCATGGCAAGGATTCATCTTAGTAATTGTGTTCCCAGCTTCTCACCTGGAACCACTGGGTTCATATGGACTGTAACACTGGATGAGGAGTTATGGAGCAAAGCTGGGTGCCAGTGGAGTGCCATACCATCCTGTTGTGGTTGGTCATGATTGTCAACTTGCTGGATTAGAAAGGCCTGGAAGATGAATCTAAGGAGGCCATTCACAGAGAAGATAAACTCAAAGAGATCTGCTCTCAAGTGGATAGTACCTTCCAAACGGCAGCCCAGAGAAACTTCAGGAGACAGCAGTGGTGATTGCCATCTGGTCATCCTTCTGGTGTCTATCCCTACACATATAGAGATATGCCTATCTCTGCTGATTCAGATTAAGAGGACTCTCCAGGGAGCATGCAGGCCTCAGCACCAGAGTGGAACTGCTGAGGCACCTGGAGTGGTACACTGAGCAGCTCATAGATTTTGAGATGCTCCAGTGTGCCCATGGCCTTGGTTGTACTACCCAGACTCTATTGTGGAAGCCAATCTGATAAACCCCCCTTATAACATATGTTCATTCTAACATTCTGTTCCTCTAGAGAACCTTACTTAGAAAATCATCAAGAGTCAACATAATTCAATACAGCGAGTTCTACTCTTGGAGCTTCTGAGTTCTGTGGTCTGTATGCTTTTGCATGTTTCAATCTGTAAATGACAGAGGATTATAAAGTGCTCCTGATGAGTGGCAAATAATCAAATATTATGGGGATTGGAAACTCTGCCAAAATTCTTGTTCAACTGAAAAAAAATCCAAGGATTTTTTGTTGTTGATGTTGTTTTACCATAAGTGAAAGTATTTTATTTTATTTACAATTGAAAATGCAGTAACTTAACTATTTGTAGTTGGATATATTTATGGTGTCTAATTGATGCTATTATTTATGAATACAATGTGAAATATTTAAATTGAACTAATTAACTTCCATCCTTGTTGTGGAATATTATTTGAATTAGGCAAAGATGTGTTACGTTTGTTTATGCTGCATTTGTTTAATTATGTAAAGATGTGTTACTGTTTCACCTTGTCTGCCTAAGGCACCTGATTGGTCTAATAAAATGCTAAGTGACCAATAGCCAGGCAGTAGGGAAATAGGCAGGGCTGGTGGGCAGAAATAAGAAATAGAAGAATAGAAGAGAAGAGAGAAGGAGAAATGAGGGAGAAACTGGGGGACACACCCAGGGCCAGAAGCCAGGCAGCCACTAGCCAGACATGAAGGCAGCAAAAAAGTAAAATATAAAGAAAGAAAGGTAAAAAGCCCCAAGGCAAAATGTAGATAAAGAGAGAGATTAAAATAAGAGCTAAGCTAAGGCCGAGCATTCATAACTAATAAAAAGTCTCCATGTCATGATTTCGGGAGCTGGTTGGTAGCCAAAAGAAAGCCTTCTATACATCCCTTCAAAGATAGCCTACATTTTGTCTTCTGCTTCATTTCACTTTTTTGTTTTTGCTCTTGTTGAATTTTTTTCGTTATCAGAGTTTGAGTCGAAACCTTTACACATACTGGGCAAGAGCTTCTGATGTTTTGAAACAGTCTCCCTCCCTGTGTAGCCCACTCTGGCTTTGAACTCGAAATCCCCTTCCCTCAGCCTTCTGAGCATGGGATTACAGATGTGTTCCTCTATACCTAGAAAAATGAGGGTTTATTTTTCCAATGTTGGGGATTGAACCCAGGTCCTTGTACATGGTAGTCAAATGCTTTGCCAAGGAGCCACATTCCCAGCCCTGATTAACATTTTTTGCTGGTGAAAACATTTGAAATTCAGTGCTAATAGTGTTGAAGTTTACAATATGCTATCATTGATTATATTCAATACTGTGTGATAGAATCTTATACCCAAGGAAACTTATTCCTCCTAAGATATTTGTACTCACTGACCACCATCTCTCCATACCCCAACCCAGCTTCTGTAACGGCCAGTCTATGCTCGGCTTCCATGGGTTTGATTGTTTTAGATTGTACATATAATTGGAGAATCAGTGGTGTTGGCTTGGGAACAGGAAGTAATAAAGAGCTGTTGTTTGATACACACAAAGTTAGTTTTTGCAAAATGAAAAGAGCTTGTTAGACATTGAGATGAGTGTACTTAGCATCAGTAAACTGTATGTACACTCAAAAATGGTCAAGATGGCCAGGCAGTGGTGATGCACACCTTTAATCCCAGCACTCAGCAAGCAGAGGCAGGCAGATCTTTGTGAGTTCAAGGCAAGCCTGGTCTACAAAGTGGGTTCCAGAACAGCCAAGACTATTACACAGAGAAACCTTGTTTCTACAAAAAAAAAAAAAAAAAAGTCAAGATGGTAATATGTGTAGTTTACCACAGTTGTAAATAATTTTTGTTATTAAAAGTCCATAAGCCTTGCTATTTTTTGCTTTCTCCACAGTGAAATCAAGAAATTCTGCTATCATTTATCATGGTGGCTCCATAGTCTGGAACAATGCTGGCACAGAATAGAAGCTAATATGTTTGTGAGCAGTTTAGACCTATTGTTATCATCATCGTTGTATGATATGCAGATATTTTCTGTAGTCTGGGAGATTTCAAGCTTGCCTGGTAATAAAATTACCTGGAATGATTCCCAGGTACAGCCTAGCCTGCTGAAAAGAGTCTCCAGGCAACTTCCCAGACTATTTATTTTTAAACAAGGCTCCCAGGTGATGTGTATGCAAGACAAACTATGCGCCATGTGGTTATTGCCTCTGGGATCTTGTTAGATTCAGAATCACAGGCTCCCCCCAGGTGCCCTGAGTTTTGACAAACATCTTAGGGACTCCTTGGTACATCAAAGTTGAAGAGGGACTAGTCTAATAAGGTGTAACTCATGGAATTCTCCAACTGCAACCACTTAGTACAACTGGAGAAAACGCACTGTTTCCCTTTTGATTCCTGCGGTAATTCTGAATAAGCCACAGTTGACTCCGATCCCCTGGTCAGTCTATCCCACTCTAGGATTTAAAGAGAAAACAGATCCTTCCCTCTGTGAAAAAAGTCAGCCTCAAAGCTGTGATCAGATTGCCATCAAACTAATAGAGCAAGCAACTACAAGTTACTCCCTACCCACTTAAATAGGACACTCTGCCTGGGACTGCACCAAACGGCTTCAGAGACAATCGAAGCACCCATGGAGTTTTCTGTTCAATTCTCAGATACTCAAGAATTCTATAGCCAATTCCTCCACATTCTATTCTACATTAAACACAGGTTTTGTTATTCAGATAGTGAGAAGCCTACTATTTAAGCAGCAGCTGCCACTGAGTACCTAGTCACTTATATTCCTGGATCTCAAGAGTAAAGAGCACCACACACCAGGAGGGACCATGTGCAGAGGCACAGAGTGACAGGTAGCAGAACTGACAGGGGGACCCAAACTTTGTTGAAGATTCTGAGAAAAGTATGGGGCCAGGTCCAAGCAGGATTAAGATGGGGTGAAGTGTAATCATCTCAGTGGGCTCCAGGTCATTTGGCTGTCGTTTGCTGTCTGGTCCCTGACACTGTGGTAATTAGGGCAGGTAACAGCAGAGAGAGTGAGGAGCCCCATAGAGAGGTTGGCTCTGGGTTTAAGACCACCGTGGTTGGTTGGTTTGCGTATGAGAAGCACACTGTGTGGGATGTCCTACTGCTGTGAATGTTAACTATAGAGGGCTAGCAGCAAATTAAATAATTAAGACAGCCCTTACAGATCCACCACACTCTATCAAAATCTGAAGTATCTCTCCTATCCATCCTCAGATTGGCCCTGCCCATGTGATGAAAATACATCTTCTTACTATCATTGCCTCGTCTCTGGCCCACAGTGCTCTGCTCTCTCTACATTTAACATAATGATAACTCTGACTCTGAAAACAGAGATGTCATTCAACTGTGACATTTCAGATGCTGTGGTTTTCACGAGGGGCTGTAATCAGAGTGCTGTCTTCAAAGTGCCCTCTCTGAATCTATCTTAATTTTTAAACAGATGTATCAGCTAACTTTTCAGGCTGCAAACTCGGTGTTGCTTGTAACCCAGGACAGCTGCTTATCAGGCCAGATCTAAACCACTCAGTTGGTGTCACTAACTTCGATGTGATAGTCCTGGAAGAAATGAAGAAATCACAGCCCTTCACTTGGATTATCTGCTGAGGAATGCAGTGACAGTGGTCAAATGCACTACAAAATATGCCTGAACTGTATCCCAGAAGCCCAAGGAAAGCCACAGACAAGGCCTACAGCAATGCGTTTCAGGACTTATAAGAGCATGAAAAGTGTGCATAATACATTCCTGTAAATGCCTTTTGCTCAGAATGGCATGATGCATCCTTCATCTTTAATCACCATTTTAAAGTTGACATTCAAAGTTTTATATATATATTATATATATATATGTATATATATATAAACTTATACAATAATTACCACTTAGGTAATAATCATCTAGTTCTTCTACCTCAGTTTTTTCATTATATGCCAGAACATGTGATCAGGAGGTCAGAAGTAGACATTCTACTGTAGAGACTCACAGAGGTTTCCTAGTGAGAACTTACTCAAGGTCAGAGAATCTGAGCTTGCTTTACCCAGCAGGGCTGAATAAGGGGATGATTTGACCACGGGCATGGTTACCAGGTGTTTGGAAGGGTCTACACTTGGCTGTGTGGTGTGCTTTGCTCCTTGGCATTGTTATAAAAATCCCCTTTGAAGAAGCAGAAGGGGCTGGTGGGTTTTGATCCAGGTCCTCCCAAAGCTATCCTGTATTTCTGTCTTTCTCTTCTTTGCTATATTTATATCTAAAAGTTTCTTATCTCTCTCTCCTTTTCATAGGAATCCTTTTATTTTTTTCATTTTTCTTTATTAAGAAATTTTCTACTCACTCTACATAACACCCACAGATCCCACTTCTTCCCTCCTCCCACACCCCAGCCCTCCCTCCCAAGCCACCCCACATTCCTACATCCCCAAAATCAAGGTTTCCCATGGGGAGTCAGCAGGGCCTGGCACACTGAGCTCAGGCAGGTCCAAGCCCCTTCCCACTGCACCACAGGCACCAGACTCCCAAAATCCTGCCCATGCACCAGGGATGGATCCCGATCCCCCTGCCTGGGTGCCCTCGAAACAGTTTGAGCCAAACAATCATCTTCTGTATTCAGAGGGCCTAGTCTAGTCCCATGGGGGCTCCATAGCCACTATTCTACAGTTCATGGGCTTCTACTAGTGTGGATGGTCATCTCTGCATGTCTTCCCATCATGATCTCGGTGTCCCCCGCCTGCAGAATCCCTCCTCTCTCTCATCAATTGGATTCCTGGAGCTCAGCCTGATGCCTGGCCATGGATCTCTGCATCTGCCTCCATCAGTCACTGGACAAAGGCTCTATGGTGACAGGGTATTCACTAGACTGGTCACCAGAGTACACTAGTCCATGCACCCTCTGGACCACTGCCAGCAGTCCAAGGTGGGGTCATCCTTGTGGATTCCTGAGAGCCTCTCCAGCATCCTGCCTCTTCCTATTCCCACGATGTCCTCATCTATCATGGTATCTCCCTCCCTGCCTTCCCACTCTGTCCTTGTTCCAGCTCTACCCTCCCATTTCCCTATGTTCTCATCTCCCACAGAGGAACCCTTTTAAAAGGGGGGAGCAGGCATCCCACGTTCTACCTAGCATTTAGATCCGGATTCCTAGTATAAGAATCCCTCAAGCTTTGCTTAGTTTTAAAGCACAAAGCTCTCATATATACCTTAGCATGTGACACAAGAAACTGTCATCATTCAGGCCTTTCAACTCATGGCAAATGATTATATAAACTATGAAGTTCATGTTTGGTTCATCAATATGCTAAATATGCACGAGGACTCTTAAACCTGTTTGCCACTAAGCATGATCTCTACCGAGGTTAACATCACACTGGAAAGTGGCAGTTGAAGAGTGGACCTCTAAGGGTCAAAAGCAGTGGGCAGGAAGAGAAACTCAAGACAGGAATGTTTACGTGTCTTTATCATGAAAACCATTTTGCCTAGTAGCTACATGGAAATCAATATTTTCATTCTTAGTAAAAAAAAATAAATCTTAAGCTAAAAGGAAAAAGAAAAGAGCCTTTCCCCCTCATGCCACTCACATTATGGCTGCAGCACTCTTTTTTTCCCCAGCAACTTTACAGTAAAATGTACTCGGCCTGTCTCCTCTTGTTCACATTAGAGTCCTGGTAACCTGGCTTTTCCACCAAGGATCTGTCTAAAGACAACTGTGGTTTGTTAAGAAGTAAGGAAATTCATAGACTTTAGATAATTTCACATGACTGACTGGCACTCCAGTGCAAGGTCATGCTCTCAGTTAAGCCTGGCCCAGTGTCATCCCAGTGCTGCTCTCCCAGCCATCATGTTCAAGCTTGCCCACAACCCATTCCTGCTTCCAGTAAGACAGCCTTGGTTCTCTATATGCCCAATCTCTGACAGTTCTGCTCTTAATCAAGGGGTGTCCAGTGCAGCCCAGGTCCAGCCAATGCTATTCTGCTTGGTCTAGTAACTGCTTTAGACAAAAGCATGTGATTCAGTCTAGACCAACTGCAAGCACTTCAGGCTTTTATTTTGTGGAAAATATTATCCACTATTGGGGTTGGTGTATGAGCTGTGAGTTAGTGACGCAGTTAGCCAATTTGTTGTCACTGAGGGGGTGCTTGTTGTGGGATATTTGATCCCACTGTGAAAAATCTAGACTGTGTTAATAAAATTAAGCTTGGATCAGGGAGTGGAGCCAGTGACTAGTTAACAAAAGTTAGCCATAGAGAATACAGAGGACCTGGGAAGGCAGATAGAGAGATGCACAGGAAGGAGCAGGGAGGGACTTAGAGATTTGAGGGCCTTTTGGTTTGGCAAGTATGCAGAGACGAACTCTTGCTGGGTGGGTGTCTGGATGAAAAGGAAGGTAAGCAGGTTGCTTCTAGGCTTCTCTGATCTAGCAGGTTTTCACCCCAACATCTGATTCTTGAGTCTTTAATTGGTAAATAGAACAACATAGATAAAAACAACAATAACGTTGCAGCCCCAGCTGCAGGATAACAGGCAAGACTCCTGAAGGTAGGCCTGACCACCACCACCCTCCGTCAGACCTTGCAATCTATAAGCTCCTCTCTGTCCCCAAAACCCACCCATTCCCCAAGACCACTGCTGCTCCCCGAGACACAGACTCTGCCAGCTCCAATTGGATCAAGAGGTGAGGGACTGTTCTCCTAGCCCGTCACTCCAGCCTGTAGGCCTTAGCGCCAGAGGTACAGCCCATGCCCCCACACTTCCAAACATTGCAGCCCTAGTTTCAGGTCAGCAGGCAAGATTCCTGTGGGTAGGCCTTCCCACCACTACCCCCCATTGGACCCTACAATCTGCAAGTCTCACTCTGTCACCCAAACCCACCCATCCCCCCAAGATCCCAAACCCCAAGACACAAACACCACCACTTCCCATTGGACCAAGAGTGGCTGCCTGAGAAACAGACACCATTTGTACTGACTGGAGGAAGAGATGGGTAGATGCCAGTGCAAGAATACATTCAACAACATAAAGAGCAATACGGCACCACCAGAACCTATCAGTTCTACAACAGCAAGACCTGAACATCCCAATGTAGAAGAAGCAGAAGAAAATGACCTTAAAAATGACTTTATGAAGATGATAGAGGTCTTTAAAGAGGAAATAAAAATTACCTTAAAGAAATCAAAGAAAAGATAGACAAAAAATTGGAAGAAATCAATAAATCCCTTAAAAGAAAGTCAAGAAAAAGCAATCAAACAGAAGAAGGAAACAGTTCAAGACTTGAAAATTGAAATAGAGGCAATAAAGAAGACACAAACAGAGGGAATGCTGGAAATGGAAAATCTGAGTAAATGAACAGGAATCACAGATGCAAGCATAAACAACAGACTGCAAGACATGGAAGAGAGAATCTCTGGCATTGAAGATACAATAGAGGAAATAGATTTGTCGGTCAAAGAAAACATTAAAGCCAACAAAGTCATAACACAAACGTCCAAGAAATATGGAACAGCATGAAAAGACCAAACCTAAGAATAATAGGGATAGAAGAAGGAGAAGAATACCAGCTCAAAGGCACAGAAAATATATTCAACAAAACCTAACGAAGAAAATGCCTATGAAGATACAAGAAGCTTACAGAACACCAAATAGACTGGACCTCCCAAAAAAGTCCCTTGGCACATCATAATCAAACCACTAAACATACAGAATAAAGAAAGAATATTAAGAGCTGCAAAGGAAAAAAGCCAAGTAACATAAAAAGGGAGACCCATCATAAAAACACCCAACTTCTCAATGGACACTTGGAAAGTCAGAAGGTCCTGGACAGATATTATACAGACACTAAGAGACCACGGATGCCAGCCAAGACTACTATACCAACCAAAACTTTCAATCACCATAGATGGAGTAAACAAGGTATCCCATGAAAAAAACAGATTTGAACAATACTTATCCACAAATCCATCCCTACAGAAAACACTAGAAGGAAAAATCCAACCTAAGGAAGCTAGATGCACCCATGAAAACACAGGCAAGAGATAACCCCACAGCAACAAATCCCAAAGAAGGGAAACACACACACACTACCATCAAAAATATCAGGAATTAACAATCACTGGTCAATAATATCCCTTAATATCAATCAACTCAATTCACCTATAAAAAGACAGTCTAACAGAATGGGTATGAAAACAGGATCTATCCTTCTGCTACATACAAGAAACATACCTCAGCTTCAAAGACAGACACTACCTCACAGCAAAGAATTGGGAAATGACTTTCCAATCAAATGTACTTGAGAAGCAAGCTGGTGTAGATACCCTAATATCTAACAAAATAGACTTCAAACTAAAATTAATCAAAAGAGATTGAGAAGGACATTACATATTCATCACAGGAAAAATCCATCAAGATGAAGTCTCAATTCTGAATGTTTATGTCCCAAATACAAGGGCACTCACATATGTAAAAGAAACATTACTAAAGCTTAAATCACATGTAAAACCCCACACACTAATAGTGGGAGACTTCAACACCCCACTGTCACCAATGGACAGGTCTGCCAGACAGAAACTTAACAGAGAAATGAGGGAACTAATAGATGTTATCACTCAAAAGGACTTAATAGACATCTACAGAACATTCCACCCAAACACAAAAGAATATACCTTCTTCTCAGAACCCCATGGAACCTTCTCTAAATTTGACCATGTACTCAGTCACAAAGCAATCTCAACAGACACACACACACAAAAAAATTGGAATAACCTCTGTATTTTATCAGAGCACCATGGCTTAAAGTTAGAATTCAACAATAATACATATTACAGAAAATCTACAAACTCATGGAAACTGAATAATGCTCAACTGAATCACTACTGGGTCAAGGAAGAAATAAAGAAATTAAAGACTTCCTAGAATCCAATGAAAATGAATGTACAACATACCCAAACTTATGGGACAGTGTGAAAGCAGTACTAAGAGGAAAGCTCATAGCTCTAAATGCCTACGTAAAGAAGCTGAAGAAATCTCACACTAGTGATTTAATAGCACACCTGAAAGCTCTAGAACAAAAAGAAGCAAATTCACCCAGGAGAAGTAGACACCAGGAAACAATCAAATTGAGAGCTGAAATCAATAAAATAGAAATAAAGAGAATACAAAGAATTAATAAAACAAAGAGTTTTTTTCTTACAATATAGAAAAATCCTTATCCAAACTAATCAAAAAGTGGAGAGAGAATATCCAAATTGACAAAATCAGAAAAGGAAAGGGAGACAAAACAACAGACAGCAAGGAAATCGAGAGAATCATCAGGTCATACTTAAAAAAACTGTACTCCAACAAAATTGGAAAATCTAAAGGCAATGGACAATTTTCTGGATAGGTGCCACGTACCCAAATTAAATCAAGACCAAATAAGCAATTTAAATAGACCTATAACCCCTATGGAAATAGAAGCAGTTATTAAAAGTTTCCCAATCAAAAAAATCCCACGGCCAGATGGTTTTAGTGCAGAATTCTACCAGAATTTCAAAAAAGAGCTACTGCCAATACTCCTCAAATTGTTCCACACAATAGAAACAGAAGGAACATTGCCAAACTCTTTATATGAGGCTACAGTTACCCTGATAACGAAACCACACAAAGATGCAACAAAGAAAGAGAAGTACAGACTAATTTCCCTCATGAACATTGATGCAAAAATACCCAATAAAACACTGGCAAACTGAATCCAAGAACACATTAAAAAAAATCAGTCAACCACCATGATCAAGTAGGCTTCATCCCAGAGATACAGGGATGGTTCACCATACAAAAACCTGTCAATGTAATCCATCATATAAACAAACTGAAAGAAAAAAACCCACATAATCATCTCATTAGATGCTGAAAAAGCCTTTGACAAAAGCCAACACCACTTCATGATAAAGGCCTTGGAAAAATCAGGAATACAAGGAACATACCTAAACATAATAAAGACAATTTGCAGCAAGCCAACAGCCAACATCAAAATAAATGGAGAGAACCTCAAAATGATCCACTGAAATCAGTAATAAGACAAGGCTGTCCACTCTCTCATATCTATTCAATATAGTACTTGAAGTTCTAGCTAGAGCAAAAAGAAAACAAAAGGAGATCAAGGGCTACAAAATGGAAAGGAAGAAGTCAAACTTTCACTATTTGCAGATGATATAATAGTACACATAAGTGACCCCAAAAATTCTACCAGAGAACTCCTACAGCTGATAAACACTTTCAGTAATGTGGCAGGATACAAGATTAACTAAAAAAAATTCTTAGTAGCCCTCCTACATACAAATAATAAATGGACCAAGAAAGAAATCAGAGAATCATCACCCTTTATAATAGCCACAAATAATATAAAATACCTTGAGGTAATGCTAATGAAACAAGTGAAAGACCTGTATGACAAGAACTTTCAGTCCTTGAAGAAAGAAATTGAAGAAGATATTAGAAAATGGAAAGATCTCCCATGCTCATTAATAGGTAGAACCAACATAATAAAAATGGCCATCTTACCAAAAGTAATCTCCAGATTCAATGAAATCCCCATCAAAATGCCAATACATTTCCTCACAGACCTTGAAATAACAATATTAAACTTCATATAGAAAAACAAAAAAATCTAGGATAGCTAAAAGAATCCTGTACAATAAAGCAACTTCTGGAGGCATCATGATCCCTGACTTCAAGCTCTATTATAGAGCTATAGTAATATAAAAAAACAGCTTGGTACTGGCATGAAAACCAACATCTGGATCAATGGAATCTAACTGAAGACCCTGACATTAATCCACGCACATATGAACACCTGATTTTTGACAAAGAAGCCAAAACTGTACAATGGAAAAAAGAAATGGTGCTGGCATAGCTGGATGTCAACATGTGGAAGATTTCAAATAGATCTGCATCTATCACCATACACAAAACTCAAGTCCAAATGGGTCAATGACTTCACCATAAATCCAGCTACCCTGAACCTGATAGAAGAGAAAGTGGGAAATAGCCTAGAACACACTGGCACACTAGAGTGCTTCCTAAATATAACACCAGCAGCACAGACTCTGAGAACAACAATTAATAAATAGGACCTCCTGAAACTGAGAAGCTTCTGTAAGGCAAAGGACATGTAAGTAAGACAAAATGATAGCCTACAGAATGGGAAAAAAATCTTCAATAACCCCACATCTGACAGAGGGCTGATCTCAAAAATATGTAAGAACTCAAGAAACAAGACAACAAAGTACAAACAATCCAACTAAGAAATGGGCTACAGAGCAAAACAGAGAATTATCAACAGAAAAATCTCAAATGGATGAAAGACATTTAAGGAATTGCTCAACAATATTAGTTATCAGAGAAATGCAAATCAAAATGACTCTGAGATACCATCTTACATTTGTCAGAACGGCTAAGATCAAAAACACTGATGACAGCTTATGTTGGAGAGGATGTGGAACAAGGGGAACTCTCCTCCACTGTTTGTGGGAGTGCAAACTTGTACAGCCACTTTGGAAATCAGCATGGCAATGTCTCAGAAAATTGAGAATCAATCTACCTCAAGACCCAATGATAACAACACTCTTGGGCATATAGAGATGGGATGTTCCATCATACCATAAGGACACTTGCTCGATTATATTCATAACAGCATGATTAGTAATATCCAGAACCTGGAAACAACCTAGATGCCCCTCAAAGGAAAAATGGATAAAGAAATTGTGGTACATATACACAATGGAGTATTACTCAGCTGTAAAAAAACAATGACATCATGAAATTCGCAGGAAAATGGATGGAACTAGAAAATATCATCCTGAGTGAGGTAACCCAGACTGAGAAAAACAAACATGGTATTTACTCACTCATAAGTGGATACTAAATGTAAAGCAAAGGATAACCAGACTACAACCCACAGCTACAGAGAAGCTAGGAAACAAGGAGTACCCTAAAAGGGACACATGGATTGCCTTAGGAAGGTGAAACAGATGAGATCTTCATGAGTAAACTGGGGGATGAGGGGGGCAATAGATGGGAGGGGATGGGGGATGAGAACATAAGGGCACAGAATGGTCAAGCTAGGGGAGGGATCGAGTGGGAGAGCAATGAAAGATATCTTGATAGAGGGAGACATTATGGGTTAAGGAGAAACCTGGTGCTAGGGAAATTCCCAGGAATCCACAAGGATAACTCCAGATTAGACTACTAACAATAGTGGAGAGGATGCCTGAACTGGCCTACCCTAGTAATCAGATTGGTGAATACCCTAACTGTCATCATAGAGCCTTCATCTAGTAAGTAATAGAAGCAGATACAGAGATCCACAGCCAAGCACCATGCCAAGCTCCAGGAGTCCAGTGAAAGAGAGGAAAGAGGGATTATATGAGCAAGAGGGGTCAAGATCATGATGGGGAAATCTACAGAGACAACTAAACCAAGCTTGTAGGAACTCACAACTTTAGACTGACAGCTGTGGAACCTGCATGGGATTGGACTGGACCCTCTGCATATGGGCGACAGTTGTGTAGCTTGGTATGTTTGAGGGGTCCCTGGCAGTGTGATCAGGTTCTATCCTTGGTGCATGAGCTGGCTTTCCAGAGCCCATTACCTATGGTTGGATGCCTTCCTCAGACTTGATGTAGGGAAGAGGGGCTTAGTCCTGCCTCAACTGAATGTACCAGGCTTTTCTGATTTCCCATGGGAGGCCTTATCCTTTTAGAGGATGGGATGGGGGGTCAATTGAGGGGCAAGATGGGGGAAGGAGCAGGAGAAGGGATGAGAGGGGGTCTGTGGTTGGTATGTAAAATGAATAAAAAAACAAAACCAGGAGCTGGTCTAAGAAAGAGACAAAGTAGGTGGAGGGAAGCATAATGAAGAGGTGAGAAATTTCCAATGGCCTCATTTTACCCATGAGGCCTCCATTGTCCAGGAACTACAGTCACTTCATCTTTGGTAATGGGGAAGATGTATCAATGGTCAACAACTGCTATTCAAAAAAAACTTAGGTTCAAAACCCAACTTCCACATGGTAGCTCACAATTGTGGCTAACTACAGTCCAAGGGGGCCCGGAACACTCTTCTGGCCTCTACAAGTAATGAATGCAAGTGGAATATAGACATACACGCAAGGCAAAACACCCATATAAATAAAATAAAAATAAATAAAATCTACAACAAACAAACAAAAATTCTAGTTAGGTTGTTCATGCCAATCATGCTTTGATTTCTTTCTATCACATGTGCTGTAGACATGGTAATCAGACAGTACTTACTGGTACTAGGGATATTGTCTGCAGACACTATTAGGATCCTGCCTTCACTCTCGTACATGTTCATCTTGGGGTCTTGCGTCTTACATCATCAGCCGGCTCTGGCGACTATGTACCCACCTTAAAAAGCCAGATGTGGACCCCCACCCTCTCTCTCTCTGTTCCCTCTCTGCTCCCTGCTCTGCTCTGCTCCTGCCATCTTTCTTTCTCTCCAGGCCTGGCTCTTCTCCCTCCTATCCCCTCCTTCCTTCTAATAAAGCTCTTTATAACTCTGGTAGTCGTGGCCCCATGGCCCATGACTTTTCCGCCGGTAACCAGTGCCACCACCAGCACTGTTTACCTATCAGACACACTCTAGTAGGACAATATATTGTAAAGTTTTAGAAGGAAAATGGTTCCTTCGCAAAGGATAAGAAATAGGAATCAAGTTTCATTCTGTTACATGTGGCTATCCAGTTTTGCTGGCAGAATTTGTTGAAAAGGCTGTCTTTTCTCTGATGTATATTTCTTATATCTATATCAAAAACCTAATGGCTGTAGCTGCTCACAGCTAGGTCCTTTATTTCATTCAATCAATGTACATGTCTTTTTGTGTCAGTAGCATGCTGTTTGTGGTATTATGGCTCGGGAGTATACTTGAAATCTAGTATGGCGACACCTCCAGTGTTGTTCTTTTTGCTTAGGATTGCTTTGACTATCTGGGGTCTTTTGTGCTTTCTAAGAATTCTAAAGCTGTTTTCTATTTTGCTGAAGAACATCATTGGAAACTTAATGGTAAGTGCATTAGACCTATAGATTACATTTGGTAACAAAACTTCTTTCCAAGTAGTCTTCAACTGTGAGCATGAGAAGGCTCTCTGCCTTCTAGTATCTTCTTCAATTTCTTAAATTTGTCATTGAAGAGATCTCTCACTTCTTTGGCTAGATTTATTACAAGGTATTTTATTTACCTAATTTTGAAGCAACTGTGAATTGGACAGTTTCCATTATTTCTTTCTTGCTGCACTTATTATTTGTATATAAAAATGTGACTGATTTTTGTGTCACTTTTGTGTTTTGCCACTTTTCTAAAGTATTTATCAGCTATACGAGTTTTCTGGTGTAATTTTTAGTATCTCTTTATATAGAATCATTTCATCTGAAAATAAGGATGTTTTTACCTCTTCCTTTCCTATTTGTATCACCTTTACTTCTATTGCTTTAATTCTCTAGCAAAAATTTCAGACACTACATTAAATAACAGTGAAGAAAGTAGATTCCCTATCTTCTTCCTAATTTTAGTGGAAATATGTTTTCCCCCATTTAGTGTGACATTGACTATAGGTTGCCATAGCCCTGATCATGTTGTGCTGTGTCCTTTGTATTTTCTTCAAGACTTTTATTATAAGGAGATGTAGATTTTGTCAATGTGTGATTTCTGTCCTTGAGTTCACTTATAGGATGTATTGCATTTATAGATTTGTACATGTTGAAACATCCCTGCTTCTCTGGAAGGAGGCCAAACAGATCATGATAAATGATCATTTTGGTGTGTTCTTGAATTTGATTTGCAGTCATTTTATAGGGAATTTTTGCATGAAAGTTCATCATGGAGATTCGTCTATGGTTTTCTATTATATTATCTTACTTAGGTGTTAGGATGATATGAGTTTTGTGAACAGTACTTTATAGCAACCTTTCCTATTTTATGAAATAGTTTGTTACTTTCTCTTAAAATTCTGGTTGAATTGAGCAGAGAATCCATCTGGGCCTAATCTTTTTTTAGTTGGGAGAGTTTTTATTACTACAGTCTTCTTGCTTGCTATAGAACTGTTCAAATTGTTTATCTCATTTGGGTTAATTTTGGCAGGTCTTAAATTTGTCCATTTCATCTAGATTTTTCTATTTAGTGCAACTTTCTTTAAGACATGTCCTAAGGCATTACCAAATTTCATTGTATCTGTGGAAACGGCTTCCTTTTCAGCTCCACTTCACCAATGTAGATCCTTCCTTATTTTCTTTTTGTGTGTTCAGCTAAGGGTTTGTTGATCTTGTTTATCTCTTCCAAGAACCAACTCTTTATTTCATTTATTCTTGTGTGAAAATGTTTTATATAACACAATGCCAGTACAATGAATATGCACAGTGAAAACTAAAAATAAAAGTATTTTATCCTAAAACACTTAGGTAAAAATTTGCAACTAAAATGAAAAAAATCCTCAAAGTACATAAATGAGTAAAGTGAGTGAATAGTTCAAGGGCTGAACATCATTTTCCCTTCCCTATCTACTTAATAATCTAGTTAATAATTTGATCCCCCCTTTGAACTCTACTTTCTCAACTTTCAAATTGATACAATTAATCATCTCTCCTCCCCATCACTTCAAATACTTGTTCTGCATTTTATTCTTGGTCTTTTCTTTTGTCTAAATGTTAGTGCCTCTGGGTAATGTCTTCAGCTCTATAGCATTCTAATTCCAAGTGCCTCTCATCAATGCTTCAACTGCTCTCAAACACTTCTTAGTGCTTAAGTTCTCATTTTTACTTAAAATCCAGAGTATTTTTCCTTAGGACTTATGGCTAGTTTTATCTGGATATATTCAAATTCACATGCAGCCAAGCCACAGATGTGTTGTCTTTATAATTAATCCCACTTCCCTCATTATGGGACCAACAATCCAAGCCACTTTGCAACATCCTGATTTTTCCCTATAATTCACTTTTTCACATCCTGTAGATTAGATCTTGTTAATGTATCTCGTAAATCTTTGTCAAAACATTTTCTCATCCTTTATTCTCTCAGATACTTTAAAAATTCTAATAAGAGTTTTATGTTTTAGATAAGCAATTCACAAGCACTAGAATGATATGATTTTTCTAGAAGATCACATAATGTATCTGGAAAATATAAAACAAAATCCTTGAGGATAATTCTTCAATGGATTTTGATGAAGTTGTTCTGAGAATCCCATTTTAAGCAATGCTCTTCCGTTTCTTGCCATAGCCTTAACTGCAGTGAATATACCCAATCTGATAATTTTATTTGTTTGCTAGACTCGTTTGCAAAGGCATATCCTGCCTCCAGGATAACCTACAGCTTCTTACAGCATCTCATGCTTCCAAACTCAAGTCTCTCAGTGTCTTAAATAAACTTTCAGACTGAAGAAAATACCTCTGGAGAGTAGGATATCATTCTCCTAATTTACTTCAACCTCTCAATAACATTTAGGTTTTTTTTTTTTATTATTATCTTGTGAACACTATATGGCCCATCTAGCTGCCAGGCTTAGTCCTAAATTTTTGTCTCTATTATCTTACATAATGCATGTTATAGCTCAACAAAGGAAGTGGATTATTAGCATAATTTTACAGCTCAGGAAATCTGAAGCTGAAAAAATGAACTTTTCCACTCTGCAGTGCTATTCACTCTGGATTGGGATTCTTAATTAGGCCATAATATGATTGTGCATGGTCCTGTCTGAAATATGAGTCCCCTGGGACCCAACAGGCTAATAAATCCCAAGAAGTTTTTCATATAGTGGGTACTCGATGTGAGCAAATGACTCTCAGAATGCATGAATGTTGGTAAGCAGAAAGAAAATTTTAAAATCAACTACAATGTTTGCTTGATTCTATTTATCCTCAACATGTTACATTTATCTTTAGGGCATTACTCCCTTATTAATAAATCTGTCTTTAAAGTGGATATTTTGAGAGGCTTTTCAAACTCATTATTCTTTGTGTTTCACATGTGCATGTGTGTGTGTTTGTGTGAGTGTACTAACCATGTCCTATTACTGAGCTAGACTGCCAACCCTACATTGTGTATTTTTATCTAAAATTGTTTTGAGCCAATGGTAGCTCTCTGTGCAGCTGTGAGAGATGAGCAGCGAGCTCCTGCACACTGCTATTTTCTCTAAAAGGTGCAGTTTCACAGACAGAGTACTGACAGTGCTGTGCAGGGCTATCAGCATCACCATGAGGAACACTTCATCATTCTCACATGGCCACAAAAGATTCCCTCATCTGACCCATGTTCTTTCTCTCTGAATGTTGACAGTTGAAGATTGCCATACAAATGGAATCCCCCAGTACCAATCTCCTGCCTCATTTTTAGATTCTTTACATGGCCTAAGGAAGGCATTAGTAACTTGTGAGATCAGTAGTTTGCAGCTATTTCTTTTTTCCATGTCTTCATACAGGCTTTAAAATAGGAAAATATCTAAATTGTAATAAGATCCTGTTGATTAACTTTTCTTTTTTTTAATGGAGTATGAATTTTGTGTCAAGTCTGAAAACTATCTGGCCAAAGATACTGCAAAATTTCTTTTATGATTTATTTTTCTGAAAGTTTTATGTTAGTTTATAATCTAAATTCACTGTCTACTCCAAGACGATTTTTTTTGTGTCACATGCAATGTCTAGAAGTTCACTTCTGTACCTATAGATATTTAATTGCCCCATAATCTCCACTATAGGAAAACACTATCCCTCTTTAATAGAAGTAGCTTTGTGCTTTTATTAAAAGTGTGAATACACAATTGTCTCCAAGTAAATTTAACAATAACCGTCACAAAACCCAGCCCTTTACAGGGTGAGGTGAATTTGGAGGAACTAGATAAAAAATGATGATGACACAATGCTGTGAATGTATTAAATCCACCAAATTTGATGTTTTTAAAATGTATGTGTTTGGAATTTCATCTCAATAAAAGAATGAGGAAAACCATACCCCAGCTAAGCTTCCAATGAATGTTTTATACAATTCAGATACATATTTCAAAGAATGTATCAAACTCTGACTTTCTTCTGTTTGCCTCCAGCTTCCAGATCCCTTATTGCTAAAGCCAGGTAATATACCCTCATGTGTCTAACCTCTGGGCAAACATTTTCAACAGTGAGGCAAGATCTGGGCAGCAGCAGTTCTTGGCAGGCCTGGTGTTTCCCAGCAATCCATCCCACAGCCTTTAGTCATTCAGTGGCCATTATTTATAATCTGTCTGCATTGCTCAGAATTAAAGTGTCCTCAACAGAACACTCTATTATATCATGTGGTGACCGCTGCCTTTCCTTGGAGCCCACAGCTCCCAGATGATATATTTTATCACTTTTCTGACAAAGAATTTACAGACTTCTACTAAAAGGGAGCAATGTGGCAAGGCAAGGGCCAAGACTGTGAAGTTCAAGACTTTGTGAGTTTGCACCGTCTGGAACTGAGACTTTCTTCCATGTACTTTATTCTATTAATGATGAAGGGGGTCATTTTATACCACCATATTCAACTCATCCTTAAATGGCCCACAATGGCGGGCCAGACAACCCCACACTGAGCAAACGTCTTCTGAATACTATTTATAAGAGAAAAATTGGTCTTTTTCCTTCAAAGAGTTTAACTCATGGCACCCTGGTCATGGGCATCAAACAAGGCATAATGAGTATGGAAATCTTGGCAGACTGGACTCAAGTTTTTACACATTAAAGTGTCTCAAATCCAACACGTTCTCATACTATGAAGCTGATGTGACCCCAAATGGGCAAAGACATTTTCCTTGCTTCATTGACTAGCTCTTTCTGGCCATACCTGCCTAGACAAAGATGAAGACTGAGAGGATGAGAAGGTCACAGCCCACTTGTAGCAATGGCACTGTCATTGTCACTTCTAGGGGCACTTGTCATTTCCTTCTTTGGGTATGAACATCCCAGAAGGTTAATGTTGGGTCGGGGGTCACAAATAATGGGGGACAGACCACCAAAGTCTATTAAACCAGAAGCAAATTTTATTCCAGAAAAAAAAAATATATCACCCCAGGGCACAAAAGCTTATCAGCTAGCTAAGACCACAGCCAGAGTTGGAGGCAGGTTCTGGCCCCCTTTTTATAGAAAGGGGGAAAGCATCAGGCATGGGATGCATGCTAGAAGTCACAGAGAAACATCTATTAAAAGTTAACTTTGATCCAGGCAGTTGTTGGCTATAAGGGACAAGGAGGTTAAAAGTTAATCTTTTAATTAAGGAGCTGGCTGTAAGCAGAGAGCCATTGTTAGAAGTTAATCTTTGGAGCTGATGACTGTCAGCTTTTATTTGATTTTTTTAGGTTTACAATTTTATATTTCTATATTCCTAGATCCTTCAGTTAAGATGCCAGCATTTCCTGATCATGTGTTCACTTCAGTGTATGAAGTTTCTGGACTATTTCCCCCACATTGTTTTGATGAATATTTGTATCCCAAGGAACAATGAACAACTCTTCCATGAATATGTCCTGTCTTCTCTTACGGGAAACACTGCATAGAGCATTTCTTTTCAGTCACAGTTGCTGTTGGTCCTCTAGACTGTTGGTGAAAATGTTCGGGAGTGTTGTAAGGAAACCTGATTCACTTGCTCTTTCTTTCCCCTTCCTTTGTTCTCTTATCTCTCTTTAAAAACATTCTTGACTCTGTAGTTCTTTTGTTTTCGAGTGAATGTCTGTCTCACTGTGTGTCCCGAGTTGGCATTGAACTCACTATGAAGCCCAGGGTGACCTTGACCACACTAGATTCCTGTCTCAACCTCCCAAGCACTGAGATAAGAGGCATGGCCCAAGGCCCACAAAAAATCTGTTTCTTAAACCTATTACCGTCACAAGGTGTGTGTGTGTGTGTGTGTGTGTGTGTGAGTGTGTGTGTGTGTGTGTGTATACATATGAAAAAGGGTGAAAGAAGGGAAAGAAGGGAGGAAAGCACGCTAATAGCTAACTTTTGGAACACAGATAATTTTTCATCTTGTTCCAAAACAAATAGCCTTTTTTTGCTGCTTCTATTTTCTTAACTCTTAAAACTATATTAAATGTGTACACCAGCAGTAATCAAACACTGAAAGTCCAGTTATTGACTTCTTTCCTCTCATTATTTTGATTTTGACATTTCTGAGCCAGCCAACAGGATCAGTAGCATATGTGCTTTTCAAACTTGCCACTTGGCTTTCATAATTTCACACCAGTCATCAACTATGTATCTAGCTATTTAACTCACAATGCCCTGGCACTGTCTAGGAGTTTTAACATGGCAATCAGACCCATGTGTCCAGAGCCAACTTAAATCTCTATCTATACCTCTTTCTAATCACATCCACAAACCTTTATCCTATCTGGTCTCTGCCATTTACCATCCCAGAAACCTGCCTGGTGTGTCTCCATCACCGAGCAGGGAACCTGCTTCTGTTAGGTGGCTGCTTCTGTTGCTCCTCTTACTCAACCTGCAAGCTCACCACCTTTCCTTACCTCACCTTCTCTCTTCAAATTTTTTACACCAATGTTTCCTCTCCTGAGACCAAAAACGCTGTAAAGCCAATAGTCATCTATGTGAGTCAAACTACTAAGGTCCAGTTTAGTCAATAGTGGGTAAGTGATCTGCAGGCAGCCCATAAATTGAAGTTGATTGAATCTAAACTCCTTGAACTCACGCAGTACAAGCTTCTCACACTGTTTGCTTTGCATTGCTGTGTACTTCTTTTGTTAATAGATAGCTCCCTGGCTTTTGCACTGAATAAATCACCTCCCATGACTTTTGAGATCACTGCATGTGTAACACTCTTAGCAACAGGGATGACCACAGCTCATGCATACTAAGTGGAAACCTGGAGAGATTGGCTGGTTAATTCAGAGACCCCGCAAGCCTTTCTTTCTAATAGAGCTTTCCTACATTGTGAGCCATATTAAACCTCTCCGTCTGCCCCCTTCCCAGCAGTTCCCATTTGTGTCGTACCTGGGTCAAGTTTCTTCTCCCCAGCTTGTCAACTTCTAAAGGGTGAACATTTTAGTTTCATTTTTCTGCCTTCCAAACATGTAAGAATATAATAGGAATTGGTCAAATTTAAGCTTATACTATAGTTCACTTTATTATTGACATTTATCATACAATATTACTATTCCAATCTTTTATGTGGGCAAAATAAATGACATAAAATACATAATGAACTTTAACAAACTTAACCATACACAAAATGTGGAATGATCAAAACTATGTTACATGGGTATTTTACAAAGGAAAAAAACAGGCTAATAATACATTTAGATAAAATTTATCATTGAATTTTGGATGTTATATAATATTAAATACAGACATAGTCAGTTACTTTTAGAGAACCAGTTCGATATTTTATTATTAAAATGAATACTGTGTACATGAGTGCTTACAAAAATATTTTTAAGCAAAAGCTATGGCCTACTCATATACTTGCAGTTACAAAAATATATATTCCTCTGAAACTAATAAACTTGCTTGAGGCATTAGATACTTAAATTCAAATGTATGCTTTCTAAATATTTCAACAACTTAGTGTTCTTGACTGTATAGTATTTAATACACATATGGTATTAGAATAGATTCATCAATGAATAACATAATTTTAAGTAAAGATCCAAGTAACCCTTGTATACATAGGGATACAGGGATCTTGTGAAGATTTTTTAAATTAAATACATCCAATACACTCAACTCTGGTTGCACCTTTTATTAAGTAAATTTTCAAAAC
This sequence comes from Peromyscus eremicus, assembly GCF_949786415.1. Taxonomy (NCBI): domain Eukaryota; kingdom Metazoa; phylum Chordata; class Mammalia; order Rodentia; family Cricetidae; genus Peromyscus; species Peromyscus eremicus. The sequence continues at coordinate 37,972,182 of NC_081417.1, forward strand.
ATTTGTTGGATGACTACATGAGTGGATGATAGTAATTGTTGTTTGTGCCTAAAATTATCTACCCAAACTTTTGTTATTTCTAGTACTACCAATATTTATAGTAACTATCATTTAACAATTTAATAATTATGTCCATTAAGCTATTTCTTATCGGTAAACTAGGTAAGTAGATTTAAGATTGACAGGATAGTAATTCAGTTTGGACCCTGGCATGTCTCCCAGAGGTCGTCCCTGGGTTAAGGGCTTGTTTCATGGTGCTCTTGGGAGGTGGAGGCCAATGGGGAGGCCCTGTGTCTGTGGAAGCCTTCCTTTCAAAGTCTGTGGGGATCAAATCTCTTTCTCATCTTTGTGATTTGGTTAATGAACAAGATAGCTTTGTTCTGCTATCCTCTCCTGCCTTGAGGTGCTACTTACTACAGGCCCAACTACTCAGGTTTCAGTTGACTGTAGACTAGAATCTCCAACACTCAGAGCCAAATTAAGCCATTCCTCTTTGTAAGCTAATTATCTCAGATAATTTGTCACAGTGATCACCACAAAAGAAAAAATAAATGAAAGAAAAAGAAGAAAAGCTGGCTCACACAAAAAGCAAGCACAGTGAACAAAAGATATCCCACCAGTCACACCTAACGCCTAGTCAGCACTGGTGTCTACAGCAGACATCATACTGTCTATTCACAAACCCTATGTCTCATGTTTTCATACAAATAAGACACCCAAGTCTAATTTTTATAATTAATTTTCACAAAATAGTTGATAAATGATATATAAGGACATATATATATATATATATATATGTATGTATTATGTATGTATCTGTATATCATTTAGTAGATTTAGTATACTTCAGGAATCTACCCTGTGGGAGAAGAAACTGTCCTGAGTAAAGCAGGCTTCCCACTAGGTCACAACCAAGAGATGCACAGACTGTATTTTAGCAGACCTCCAGGCATGCCAGGTGGTACTTGGCAACATGAATGCCAACAACACCACCAATGGCAAATCATTAGAGTAGCAAAGGATTCTGAAACCAAAGATTAACCACTATGACCAGCATACAATTTCAACACCTAGGAAATGGGGGCCATTTGTAAAATTACTATGTTGGGGCCATTCTTAGTAAATATGCCTCTTATATTTCCCCTTCTTCTTATTCTTCTTCTTTTTCAGAGTAAAGATTCCCCTAGGATTCTTTCTTAAACTCCAACGACACAAAGTATAACGTGTTTTAATTTATTTGAAACTTAGGTCATCTTAAGCCACTTCAGACTCTTTTGCCCTCACAAGTGGATTATTTCTGAAAACTAGTTAATATATGTATATGTACAAGTACATACTGATGCATATGCATGTTAATGAAATCATAACTGGCTAAGGAAGAGTCATTAAACTACAGGCTAGCAGGAAAATTCACATAAAAACAAAACTTTAAAAACCAGTTTCCGAAAATTCAGAAGCAATTCTGTCAAATACTAAATTTTGGTAGTTTAGTTTTAATACCACTAGTGTGAAAAGTCTGGAATTACTTCAAAATTTTTCTAAAGGACAAATGAGTTAAAGCAAGGTTATTCATTTGAAATTTTAATACTTTGATTTTATAAAAACACAAATGAGTAAGAAAACACCTGCTCAGCTATGTTGAATCACGTTGCACACTACAGCAGCTTGGACTCATGTAAGAGCACTTGACTGTTTGAAATAGAAATGTATTTGCTTTAATTACAATAGTTTACTCTCAACCTAAAGCTTCCTACTTTGCCTATACTAGCTAATACCTCCTCTGAGATTTTGTTTGCTTAAAGTTAGCTAATACCTACTCTGGGATTTGTTTCTCATTGATTTTCTTCACTGTTAAAGTTAGCGTAAGATCAACTTCATGTCATTCTGAATTGAACTACTCAAAGTTAAAATCAATATAGTCAGCAATAGTGCCATGCCCATGTAACATGCACTGTAGCATCTTAGTCTGTCTCAGGCAGTGTCTCACACTGGTCTCACACTCACTCCCTAGCTCAGGCTGGCCTAGAACTCTGGCAATTCTACTGCATCATTCTCTTCTGCATACTGGTGTTTCGGTTTTAGCTTAAAGGAGAACCAACACAGTTCAACATATGGCTTCCCATGTGCTAGGCAAGAGCTCAACTGCTACACCACATTCATAGCCACAGTGTTATCTTCCTTTTTAACTGAACATCTTGCTGCAAGAAGAGTGGCCACCAAATCCACAAGGGATTGAAGACACTAGACAGAAGTGTGTTAAAGGGAAAGAAAGCAGCAGGAGCCTCCAGATGGGATGCTGGTTTAGAGGGGAGTGAGCAGCTACTAGAAACTCAGCACTACACATCCTGTCAAGCAAATCTGCAACAGAAATTCTCACCCTCTGTCTGTCTCTCTAAATAAGAAGTAGATATATTGTTAGCCCTCAAATCTTCATATTTTGACAAAATTAAACTTTGTAATGCTAGACACCAATGAGAAAAATCTGTAAGATAGTACATAGGATTCAGGTCCCATGATAAGATCTGAAATCTCTCGACGGGTAGACAGTAGCCTATGTCTGCATACAGAAGTTGGAAGAATAGTAAGTAAGCTTTTTCAGTAGCTTATCAATAAACACTGGTTAAAGAGGAGAATGCAACAGTAAAGCAAGTGTGTCCTAAAATTTCAAGACCTGCTAAAGACCCAGTGTCAAAAGGAGGTATATATTATGGTAGTGAAAAATGATTACTCATCTATTAGAGATTTTTATCAGTTTTCTTATCAGCCAAGTTTTATATGATGTCCTACTCCTGGCTTGCAATACATGTGTAACCTCTTCAATTATGAATGGGAAATACCCAAAAGACCCTATCGTTCTCATACATTAAAGACATTTTGCATATTCCCACTTGATTTTGCAACATAATTTGTATAATTAAATGACAATGCACATCACAAAGCTCCAACTTTAGTAAGAAAATAATTATTAATATTATAGTGGCTCTCACATTAATAAAGAAAAGCAGCACAATGCATAAAGAAAGTAGGTTTCCCAGGTTAAACTCTGACTCCACCATGTTCACCATGTGAACTTGTCCAAGTCACTGGGTTAGTCTTTGCTTTAGCTTAGCTATGGAGTGTGGGCAATAAAACAAGCTCATATTTCATCACTGCTACAAGGTTATGTGAAAAAGGAATAGCAAAATTTGGGCTAGGCAACCAGAGGTACCATTCAGTACACAGTAAACCATGGAAGCTATAATTTTATTACACTAAAAAATTACAGTGATTGATTGATGTTACTATAAACCACTAGGAAAATTTTCAAGTTAGTAAGTGCTGTGTACAAAGATAATATGTTTAACTCAAAAAATCACATTGATCACATTCTGTTATATAGAGTGAATCCTTAAGAGTAATTTATAAATACTGCCAAAGCCGATAATACGCTCGATGAGCTATAACCATGCTTCATAGGCCTTTTGTGCTCTCTGGAGGCTAACTTCCAGGATGAGTGAGGAACAGTGAAGCATCACGAAGGGCCTGTGAGTCCATCAGTTCTCACTCTTACAACTTTCAGCAGATGACAGTCTGAATTACCAGAGCATCAGAGCTGTATGCTGATGATAGCAAGAATGCTCATTTCCCAAAAGTTATGGATGTATGTCATGTAAATAAATACGCAAGTGTAGGCCCTCTCTTAATTAGATTCAAAATACTAAGGCTTTTATTTAGCAACTGATGTTGGTTTCCCCATGATTAATCACATACAGATTTATTGTAAAAAATATCAGGTGCTCTGTGAGTGCCTAATAATTTTTACCTAACTAGTAGGATACATGTACCCCATACCTTTGGAACACATTTTTAAATTAAATATATCACTGGCAGTAAAGACAGCTTTTAATGATGGTCTGAAAGTCATTATGAAATTTATAAAGTAAAACGGTTTGCCCAAACTGTAGTTAAGGTAAGGATTTCATGTGCTTAGCCTACATCCATGCACAGTCCTGTGCTGCACAGTGGCCTTTGGGTCAGTGATGGACAGCCTCTAGGAGATGGTTCCATAGGCCATATTATCTAATAAGGCCATAGTCGTTACAGCTTGTGTAAGTGTATCCTGTGACATTTGTACAATGATAATATCACCTAAAGGCACAATTTATTACTATTATTAAGCAAAGTACAACTCTACCAGAATCACAGTGATGATGTTTTAATTATTTTTAAAATTATATATTTAAAACCAATATTAATCTATTCATGGTGTTAAAAAACGTTAGTGTATCAACACAGAAGTGATATAAACACTGCATATACTTTAGAATGAATAAGTCTATACCTTGGTTACATAAATTATCAAGGTTCTGCCCTAATGGCCCCTTAAAGTACAACAAATAAATCTATTTTCACATCTTATACATACAACTTTATAGAAAAATACTCATGATGGTATATTATTTTAAGGGTCTGACATCTCACAAGAAGACTTCATAAAATTACATTTGTCTTTCTCAGTTCAAGGTTGAGTTTTCAAATAGGTTTTTTTCTTCCTCACTTCCTCCTCTCACTTCCCCAATCCTGGCAACTCCCTATCCACAGCCATCAATGGTCCATCACCCAGTATTCATGGCTCATTGCAGAGATCAACAGAAGCACCTTCCTGCTGGAATGTTTACACAGACAGAGAACATATTTGACAACAGTGAAGAAGTCTTTCCAGAACCTCACAACTTTCTTCACTAACAAGAAGCCTTAGAAGAAATAGAGGCGCAGATTTTTCTACCTTCCACACATGCACTTCGGTGTGGTTCATGGGGGAGATGAACATCTGTGCCTCCCAATCTACACTGTCCCTGACATTTCTGTATGACGGCTTCCAGAGTGTGGCCATCATTTTTAGTGACAGACTTCTTCAAGAAAAACTACCAAGTATTACACGTGTCCACTGGGGAAGTTAAAAACAAATACAATATAATTAATGAATGAGAAAGGAAGCAAAATAGTTAATCCTTTATCTCTGTATATTTTTCCTATAAATTCCAGCAGTGAATTTTGCCCTAATACGAATCTTTAATGTCAATACATAGAGTGTGATGCTGAACTGTCTGAATGAGTTGCTAGTTCCAACATAAATATCCAAAGGGAAACCAAACATCAGTTATTTACACCAGGGGAAAGGGTTACATATTAAATATGCATCTCGTTATCTTCAGAGGAGAACGGTGGACTTGGCGAGCATTTGGAAGCTTCTGCTTGCCTGGCTCTTGGGAATGCTTATTCTTCTCCAACGGGAGGTGGTGGCTCACACAGCTTGTACAGCCTGGAAAAGACACAGGACAGTATGACAATCACTTAGTATAGCACCCTAACCAGAGTGTTTTTTTATTGGCAGAACAAATACATTAAATAATTTCTTGGCTCCATCAGTCATTCACCACATTGTCTGTTCTGTGGAATAGCATATGAATCAGCTTCATCCAAAATTTTGGACCTGTGATTTAGAAAATACTTCCATTTCTTTGAGCACATTTAGAAGGCTGCTCATTAAACAACACTGCCCTTTTACCCCCAACCACAAGACTATTTCTTTGCTTCTGTTATGAACTGTAATGTAAATATCTGATACACAGGCTATCTGATGTGAGCCACTGGTTGAGAACCACTGTTTAGAAGCTGCTGCTCTGCTCGAGGCTGTCTGTTTCCTTTGCTGATAGGAAAATCTATCCCCTGAATGCCAGGAGGCAGTGTTATTATGATAGTTAGCACCCTGTCCACCACAGATATCTTGCAGTGATGTGGTCTCTATCTCATGGGGACCTACAAATTTTCTTATACCTACTACAAATTTCCCTCCTTTTGCACTATCACTGTGGAGCAGAGGCTGGCTGTGGATGGGCTGATGTGACAGCTTCCTGAAACCTGAATCTCAAGACACAGTTAGTTGCTTGGCCTTTTCTAAGAATCTATGACTGGCTCAGCCAGCCATCAACCACCTGTGGGTAGGATCTATCTCCAGGTTCAAGGAATTCATGTTACTTGTGGAGAAGCTGGGGCATACTCCTTCACAGCCAGGCCTAGTTGTTTGAGACCATACTGCAGCAACACACAGCTCAGGAGAACTCATTAGTTTTATACAAGTTGGACAGGGTGGCTAAAAGCTAACTCTAGAACCAAAGCAAAAGGAACAAAATGCTGCCAGATAATGCTAATGACCTCAAGGCCACATGCATTACTTACAAGTGCATCTAGAGCATTGGTTCTCAACTTTCCTAATGCTGTGACCCTTTAATACAGTCCCTCATGTTGTGGTGACCCCCCAACCATACAATTATTTCATTGCTAAATTATAACTGTAATTTTGCTATTATTATGAATTGTAATGTAAATATCTGATATGCAGTACATCTGATGTGTGACCCGCCACCCCAAAGGGCTCATGAGAACAACTGACCTAGCGGCTGAGCTAAAGTGCTTGGGTGTTGGATTGTACCTGTTCTCCTTAAGAATTAAAGGTACACATGTCCTACTTTGTACATTAGTCTAGTATCTCAAATGCGGAACTCAATTTTGAAACGTGTGTGTGTGTATGGGTGTGTGTGTGTGTGTGTGTGTGTGTGTGTGTGTGTGTGTGTGTGGTCAGGGGTGTGTACTGGTGCTAAGGTTTGAACCCAGGGTTTTCATACTTGTTAAGCACGTGCTCCACCACTGAGCTACACTCCCAGTCTCAACAACCCAATCTTACAGCTTTTTGAAAGTGATTCAGACCAGGGTTGCCAAGGAAAGTTACTCCTTTTTGCACAGTAAATTGAAATAACTTAAAAGCATTGTTAGTCACTTTAGAAAACTATAAATTTCTCTCCCAGTGACATACAAAACCATGCTAATTCTAAACCAGTGAAGAGAAACGGGGATGATTTAATACCAAATTGTAAGTCTGGTTAATAAAATAAACTTTATCAGTCTGGAAGCCAGAAGTTACTGTCTTTGGAGGTTTGCAAAAAGTACTTCATGCCTGAAAGGTGGCTTCTGCCCCATAGGTTATCTCCACAGAGAAGGAGAATTTTGAAATGCTTGTTTTGTCCTTCCCAGAGAAAAGAACACATTAAATTGAGCTGAAGTAGTTGGAAGATTCTTCTGCAGCTGAAGGACAAGATGCTGCTTCAAACTGCCTCCTGGGGCTGGGAAAACAGAACAATCAGAAGGTTCTTTTCTTTCTCAATTTCTATCCTCCTGTTTCCATGGGAGTTCTGCCTAGTGCGTAACGAAGTGCAGAGGCCTGAAGCAGGTAATGGAGATGGGAGGGCTGGTGGAGAACGTCCTACTGATCACACTCTATTACCTTCCTCTGCATGCTTGTGCCCAATATGATCAATGCTAGCAGAGAAATGAGTCTTGGAAATGTCTGCCTTGCAAATTGGAGCAAAGGCTACTCCCTGTAGTCACCAAATGCAATAATAGCTCTGTCTACTGCAGAGCCAGGAAGCTTCGGCTTCTGTGAGGCTTCTTGGAAGTGACTCAGGGTTATCTGAGTTCAGATACACTTGTAATAGATATTGTACAGTTCTGGGAGTATAGCACAGGCAGGTGAATTTTGGGAGTGAAATGTAATAGGTAAGGAGCTGGACTCTAATGCTGCAGCTTTTACTTTTGGCATCTAAATTATCGGTGTGTGTGTGTGTGTGTGTGTGTGTGTGTGTGTGTGTGTGTGTGTAGGGGACTTCTGCTGGCCCAGCATATGAAGCTATTATCCTACACATGGTTACCAGAGGTTCTGCATGAGTGAGGGCTGTCCTGGCCCCACTTCCTCTTCTGCCTTGTTGGGCTTATACTTCTGCATCGAGCAGAGTCCCAAAACTTCATTGCCTACAACCACGCCCTTTATCCTCCTACATGTGCTAACAGGGCTACAGAGCAAATGCCTCTTCTATAGTTAAAATATACGGTGTCTCAGCAATTGCCCATCTAGCAGATGAGAAGTTGGAATCTCAGAGAGAAACACACACACACACACACACACACACACACACACACACACACACACACAGGAGTTGGGACTCAGAACTTGTTTTTCTCTTCTCTCTCTTTTAAGCAATGATGTGTGCTACCTCTTTTCACCTGCTTTCACTGAAAGGCCTGCCCCTCCCAGACACATAACAGAAAGTCCATATATGTCAGTATATGTTTGCCAAGTGAAAGATAACAATAATAAAGAAAGTGGATGTTAGGAATACAATGATGGAGGCTGGGTGGGAGATTTGAACCAAATAAAACCTTAGGTAGAGATAGCTCATTGGACCTCCAAGAATGAACTTTCTAGAAATCTTTTGCCAGCTTTGCCAATGGGTAGTTTGGCCCTGAGAACTAAGTGTGTCCTCCAGCTAACTAACTGTCTTTGAGGAAAGTGCTGGTTCCTGTCAGGAGGGAGCCTAGGCCGATGTGAGCCTCTGTATTCTAGCATCTCCAAAGACCGTGGCTCTTCCCCTCTTTCTCCACTCCTCTCTTCTCCCTTCCCCTCCTCTCCTCCACCCGTTCCCTCTTTCCCCTTCCCCCTTCCCTTCCTCCCTCCCCTCTTTCCTGTCTCTTCCTTGCTGGGAATCAAATCCTGGCCCTTGAGCAGTCCAGGCAGACTTGCTAGTGCTCTACCACTGAGTTACGTCCCCAGTCACACACTTCATTTCTTTAAGTGGAAGCTCCTTCAGGACCACAGTCACTTCTGTCCTGGGCTTCCATCCTCCCTGGGGCAACAGTAACACACACTGTATTTCCTCATTAAATAACTGCAGAATGAGTGAAATAGTGAATAAAAATTTGAAGTGATTTTTATTTCTGTCTTAAGGCTTTATTCCCTCGCACAACGTGTCAATTTTATAACTGGTTCATTTTTATTATGTTTCATCTCAAAGTGTTTTAAAGATAATCCAATAGAGAAAAGTCTTGAGTTCATCAGTTTGTTTTCTTGTGTTCAGCTGGAGTATTGGTTTATTGATCGGGTCCTGAAGCCTTATTCCAACCCCACTGTTTATTAGTGTTCAAAGGCTCTAGCTGAAAATACCTTGTAAAGCTATTATCTTGTTTTCTTATTGGAATTTTAACACTTCAGTGCTTTTATTATACAAATATACCACATCTGCTCATGGTGCTAGAGAGAACGTTCATGTGTAATGATTCTTTAGCAATAGAAAGCCTTAAGACTCTAATCTAATCAGCCATGAAGGATAACATTAGCAAGACTGGAGGACTACATAGAGTTGGGAGTCAGCACTGAAAATGCATGCAGCTACAACAGGAGAGCCCCATCCATTTTCGTGGGGAAATACGTTTTCCCTCTTAAAAGCACTCTCACCCCCCAAGTTGTTTCTCAAATGAAGTATAACTTTGTAAACGGCTGTAGTCACTATCCCCTCTCTGGTAATGGTGTTGTGAACAGAAACAAAGAACATCTTACCTAAGTCAGGCTCTGGAGAAGCCTATGTTTTGTTAAAATACAAACATATAATAATGATCAAATGTAAGAGTAATTATTTAATGTTGCTCCACTTCAAGATAGATGCCTGCTTACCCTAATCATGGGAAATCAAATGGAAAACATTTCTCTATGTTCATTCACTTAGAGTCCTTTCATATGATAATTGGTGAACTGTGAACATTTGATATAACCAACAAAAAGCTCACTAATTCATTGAATTCATTTATTCATTCCTTGGTCTTGAAAGAAATGTAAATATTTGATGTCTTATATAGTCACTGATTAAATAAAAGTATATTCTCTGTCTTCTGAGAACTCATATTGGGGTTGGGCAGAGAAACCTCTAATTATTATGGCAACATGACATAAAAAGAGGCATAATGTGATACCCAGGATACCAGGAAGCCTGACAAAACAGCAACTCAAGCAAAACTCAAAGTAGGAATAACATCCAAACTGGGATTTGTGAGTTAAATAGGAGTTTTCCAGTCATGGCAGAGAGAAGAGCATGGCAATCTCAGAGGGGCAATGCAAACGGTAGACAGTCACAGAGGAGCAATGGAAATGGTAGACAATCACAGAGGGACACTGGAAAGGGCAGACAGTCACAGAGGGGCAATGGAAACGGTAGACAGTCACAGAGGGGCAATGGAAATGGTAGACAGTCACAGAGGGGCAATGGAAAGGGTAGACAATCACAGGGGGCAATGGAAACAGTAGACAGTCACAGAGGGGCAATGGAAATGGTAGACAGTCAGAGAGGGGCAATGGAAAGGGCAGACAATCACAGAGGGGCAATGGAAAGGGTAGACAATCACAGGGGGCAATGGAAACAGTAGACAGTCACAGAGGGGCAATGGAAATGGTAGACAGTCACAGAGGGGCAATGGAAAGGGTAGACAGTCACAGAGGGGCAATGGAAAGGGTAGACAATCACAGAGGGGCAATGGAAATGGTAGACAGTCACAGAGGGGCAATGGAAACGGTAGACTGGTAGTTACATTTTGAGTTGCATTTGCATAGACCCTTCTTTTTGAATTCACTTTCAAAATAAAAATGTCCGTTTATTTCGGAAAGCATTCATTAGCCCCTCACCAAACTGAACCACTGAATTCACCAATTGAATTTCTTACAATTAGTGTCAGTATGACACTGAGCATGGACTAGAGCACATACCTTTGCCATGACTGACACTGCCAGAGGCCAGCAAGCCCTCAGGTAAGTGGTAGATGGGGTACACTTACCTTGGAGCTGATTGAGGAGTCCGGTCTCTAACCCCCAAGTTCTTAGCTGTGTTCTGAACTCTTGCACCCTGAAAGTCAGGGAAATCATTTCAGCTCAATGATGTTCTGAGTTAATTCATATAAACATGAGTTGAGACATTATTCTAACACTGTTTAACATCAAGGTACACTAATAAGGAATACAACAGAAACCACTATATGAACATTTTATGAGTGCTCTTATGAGTTAAATTATATGGTTCTAAATACTATTTAGCCCATAGCCTTAGACTCATTCAAAAGTCAGTTTAACAGATTCCCATTTATTCCCACACCTTAATCTTTATCCTCAGAAGCAATTAATAACTTAAAACAGTGAGAATAGGACATGATCAATGCTATAAACACACGCTAGTCCCCAACACTTTCACAGAACAGGAGTCACACCTGCATCTCTTCAGATGGACAGTTATTTTAAGTGTAATAGTGTTTTTATAAGAAAACATCTTCTAAATAGTTCTAAAGAATCTTTATACAAGCCATATAAATGTGGATTTATGCAATCTAAGAGTTTTGTCTCAAAGTTGGTGATATAAAGACAATTTTCTTCAGCAATAAAAAGGACCCTGTGACCTGTCAGTTTCATGAATGAAATTATAACCGTTGTTTAGTTCCTAATGGGAGCTAATTACATTTTGACCCAACTATGAGGGTTTGGTGCTGGGAACAGAGGAAGGAGAGTGGCTAAAACAAAACTCTGAAATGCTCCAAGTACCCACTGCACATCCAATACTACCCTAAATAAAGTTGAGAGTAAATGAATAGAAACCCTAAAGGATAGATTCTCTCAAAATAAAACTAAGAAATGAAAACAGATCTGGAAAGATGAACAGGCAAAAAGGACATACAAGAAGGGATTAAAGAATAGTAGCCAGTCTTATTTCTTTTGAAGACATTGAATACTTAGGAGAATATCTGCAAGAACAAAATAGATTTCTACACACTTCACCAAGCTTCCCTTCTTATTAAAATTTCCATTAGCCATACTTTATCAAAACCAGGAATCAGTACAATATGATGCTATTAATTATGGTACATTGTGTTCAAATCCCACCACTTGCTCCAAGAAGGCTCCTTTTCTGGTCCAGGATCCTCCAGTGTAGAATTTCATGCTGCATTTTGTGAACAAGGTCCATGCTTCTATGACAGCTACTCAGAACCTGTTCTTGATGACCTTCGTACTTTGGATGGGTACCAGCCAATATTATGTATAATGTCTCTGTCTTATTTAGGATTTCTATTGCTATGAAGAGACCGCGACCACAGCAACTCTTTAATTGAGGTGGTGGCTTGCAGTTTCAGATGTTTAGTCCATTATCATCATGGTAGGACATGGTAGCATGTAGATGGACATGGTGCTGGAGAAGTAGCTGAGAATTCTACATCTTGCAGGCAAAAGGAAGTAGTCTAAAACACTGGGCAGTTTCTTGAGCATATATGAGATCTCAGAGCCTGCATCCACAGTTAAACACTTCCTCCAACAAGGCCACACCTCCTAATAGTGCCACTCCCTTCAGGGGCCATTTTCTTTTAAACCACCACAGTCTCAGTTTGGATTTGTCTGGTGTGTGCTTATAATTAGAGAGAGGAGATGCATTTTTTAAAACAAGAAAATCAAGGAAGTGACTTTGGGGCATTCTCTGTGGATGACATTAGGAGATACATGCTGTCCCTGTATCTTAGCACTTGTGAAATTACCTGATCTCTTTTCTAATGGGACATCTACAGTAAAGTCACCACTTCTTTGTAGGCTTTGCAAAGAAGTCACGACTATGAGACTGTGAATAGTGAGTCTCCCCTTCATACTTCTGCTCACCATTTCAGCCCCCACTGATGATACATCAATATTGTGATGGAATGGAATTTTCTATCAAGATGAGTTTCAATTTCCCAAATCCTTTATTCAAGTATATATTTAACGCAGCAGGAACTCACAGATAATGATTAATTTCATTCTGAGGTACAATATGAATCTCTTAAAATTTTTCTCTCAAATTGCTCTGGTTTTGAGTACTGGGAGTTCTTTCTGGTTGCTTCTTGTACACCTTGATCCACCTTCATAATATGTCAGTGCCTGCTTTTGCCCAGTACCCAAAGGCCATCTTTTCATCTCAGCAAGTAAGTCACCATTTTTCCTTGGACACAACACTTCCTCCCTCCTTCCCTTTCTTCCTTCCTTCCAAATCGTGTTTAGAAGCCAAGATCTGGATACTCTATGTCCTTGTTACTACTAGCAAAAAGCTGCTTCTAGACCTTTTTAGCAGACAGGGTTAGTTTACTAACAAACATGCTCACACACTATTTCTACATCTATACTTAATCTGTGTGTGCACATATTGTGTGTATACACACGTGTGTGTGTGTGTGTGTGTGTGTGTGTGTGTGTGTGTGTGTAAGTGCATGTGTGTTGGCTATATCTATTAGGTCATACTGACACTAAAGTACCACAGGGCTCATTAGTGATTCCAGCCTTTTCTTTCTTACTTATTTATAACTTATTTCTCTGTCAGTGACAACCCAGCTTTTCTTGCTTAGATTAGCATTGCTAGTGAGTTCAATCCTAATGTTTACAAGAATTAGTTTTAGAATGTCTAGGTCATACCTGCATAAAAAATGTTTTGTAACTAGGTACAATATTCATGTATAATTCTCTGTGTCATTTCATAATATTTCACTAAGTGATAGAAAGCTTTTCATATAACTGGTGTAATTGGAAACAACTATTGGCATATTTTCTATTCATCTATATAATTCTCAGATGAAAGAGTGATAAACAAAATATGTGCAGTTTAGATTCTACCTGGCTTTTTGGTCTTTCTGATTCTATTTATACATATATATATGTATTTATTTATTTATCATGTATTGATATGTATATCATGTATACACAAATATGTATATCATGCTTGTAATGAACTTTGTAGCAGTGATGTCAGACACATGTATATCAACTTCTCTTTATCTCTATTTTCTCTATGTCCATTTTGTTTTCATGATTGAAGATATTACAGAGGATCATGGTCACTCAGACCCACAGGTAGAAATGCATATGGAACCAACTCAAAATAAACTCTTCAGTGGAATGTTCATGAAAGGCTCACTCTAGCTCCTTCTCCTCATAAGGTGTAATTTTGGGAGAGCTTTTCCAAAGTTTCCCATGTACATTCTCTAGGAGTAACACAAGAAAAGCAAAGAAGACTTCATTCACCCTTTTGTTCTTGTTTCTGACCTAAATCCCACCTCTGATGTAAAAATTTACCTTTTTTCTTTTAAAGCAGAACTTGCGCATGTACTTCCCCAAGTCCTTCCTAAACCTCACCACAGTTTGCATCTGTGTTTGTCACTTGCCACCTGGACAACAGTATGTCACACTTTCCTGGTGGGTCTAAACTTAACGAATCCCTGTGTGACCTTCTAAGTTCCATTCAGTCAACTGCTAACCCAGGATACCTAACGCAGAAGTGCCCAGGCACGCACACTCACTGGACCTGCGATCCACATTGCACTTGCTAGTCCGCTGTTGGCTTCTTCAGTCCATTTCTTCACGGCTAGCTTAAAATTCCGTAGTGAAATCTTGGGAACAATCCCGGTGTGTGTGTGTGTGTGTGTGTGTGTGTGTGTGTGTGTGTGTGTGTGTGTGTATGCTTATGTTTGCCTGAGTCAAGTTTTAATGAATAAAGTGGCTATAATAACAAGAGCATATCTAATGAAGTCACTGTCACTGAACAACTCAAGGCAAGTAAGCTTTTACTGCAGCAGGCCAAGGATGGAGACAGAAAAATGTAAAATTGATGACCTTCATTTTTCTTATTACTGCTTAAACGTCTTTTGGACTAGCTCAATTCTATTTTCTAATCAGAACAATGGAAGCCAGTGCATTTAAAAAAAGAATTTAAACTATTTAAGACCAAGTTACCTTGGTACTTCAAATGCTATTGGGTTACAGTTTAGGGAATTCATTTTATTTAAAAGGGAACACAGAAAGAGTCCAGTCTCTGGTGATGGAAAGACAGTTGAAAGGATCATACTCAGACTCAAATGGAAATTCCGAGGTGAGCACTTTATCCTCAGGATGATGCATACATCATGCACACATCTTATCATGGACTGGAAGACTTTGGCAGATCACAGAAACTGGCAGGGCTCTCAATCCCTCTTCTTCTTTGCCTCTGTCCCTTCCTAACTTCCCAGGTTTAGTAAATTGCCTACAATTTCCAGAAGTGCCATACATCCTTTATTTTGTTACTGCTAAAGGCCCAGTCCACTCTTGTTTTGTGTGACCATTTCCCTTCCTGCTTCCAGGTCACACAGCAGAGAAACCCTTTTCCCAAGGGTCCGCACTTGGACTAGGTATCTGTACTGTTTTCTCATTGCACAAGCTTCTCAGTCATGGCTTACCCAGAGTCCCATGCCTAGAAATGTCCATCACACACAGGCACCCATAAGCCACCCGATAAATAAAGAGTGGCAAATCAGGTCCTAGAAAGCAACTCCCCTAAGACAGACAGCAGAGAGGGACTTACCTGCTTTCTCATCACATCGGTGGCCTGCATAATGTATCTAGGAGGCAGCCCATGGCTTCTGGCTAGAATGATGGCCTGCTCCAGTGTAACACTCAGGGTGCACCTGTGGGCCAAGGTAATGGGAAGTGCAGTTAGACCCTGATCCATTCCTAGAGAAATCAGAGCTACCAGTGTCATCAGAAACCAGTCAAGCTCAAAGTTGCTCAGAATCCAATATTGACTCCTCTACATGGAATTCCTGTTTACAAAGGGGCCACTGAGGCACATACATTACTGGGGATATACGTTAAAACGTTTAAATTTAAAATGAACTTATTGTAAATTATGTACAAAAGAGAACTTCACCACGGGAAACTGAATAACCATATTTATAATAAAATTTTTACTTTTATTAATAATGCATATAATTTAGAAGAAATAGTTTTATATTTATCCACTTCTACATATTGGCAGTTAATAGATTTTGGGTTTTGTTTTTAGAGACACAGTCTCATAACTTAGCACAGAGTAACTTCAAACTCATGATCGCCCTGTCTCAGCCTCTTCAGGAATGGAATTACTGGGCTAGGAATTTTTCTAGATCTGTCCAGGACTTTCTTCCACTAGTGACAGTAAGAAACACTAAGTAACAATGCAGGTGATCATATATGAGGAAGTCTGACTCATCCTTAGTTATGAGACTATGGTACAGAATTCCAACACATTTGTTAGATTTTACTGATTATCTAAAGGAAGAAGAGGGGATTTAAAAGCACCATTTGTAATAAGAAAAGACCCTGCCAAGGTTGGGCTCTATAATTACACATCACTCTAAGGAGGAACATGATGAGTTCCTCTGCCCAATAAATAACTCAAGAAGTTGCCTCCTCATAACCACTGCCAAGAATTCCTCTGGATTGCTCACATGCCAATGGTCTGAAGTTACATAATTAGCTTCTATTTGAACACAGTGTTCACAGGTATTTAGTGTCTGAGTCAATTCGAATTGTTTCATGCACTGTTGTATGTGCACCTGCAGGCCACCCAAGGCCAACCAGTGTATCTGATGGTTCATGTAAAAAGAAAATCAATTTCACTTAACTGCCTGCCTCCTCAACAGACTACAACCTTTTTGTCCTCCATAAGGTATCCTCTGCTCCAATTTTAAATCTGTTGACCCTAACAGTTTAATCAATAATGCTCCTTACACTAGCTGAACGAAGTTCAAGAAATAAAAAAAAAAATCTTAATTTCATTTTCTAATCCCGAGACATTCCTGCACTTTTCTGATAAAGCATGGCTTGCCTCTTCTACTGGGGACACAGATACAGTGAGGGTTTTCTGTCATCAACCTTCTTAATCATTTTACACTGACTTATTCCTCATTTTACAAGTTGTAAATAGTGACACAGCAGGAAACTGCCTGCCAGAGACTTGAAAATATTTGAGTTCAACTGGGCCATAGATGTCCAATAATATACACTAAAGAGGGGGCATCCAAGTGTTAGTTATCTCTTTTGTCTGCCCCCCCCCCAACTCCCTGGTCTTTCAAGAAAGAGTATCATTATTTAACACTGGCTGCTACTCACTATGTAGCCCAGGCTGGCCTAGAACTCACAGTAACCCTCTTGCTTAGCCTCCTAAGCGCTAGGATCAGAGACATGGGATACCACATCTGGCTGAGTGACACCTGTTTAAAAAATCAATGATATCTCATTTAACCTTCAAATAGGTATGTATGTTTTCTTTCCCCAGCCAATCAAAAAGAATACTGTGTTTATTTTAATGAAGTCTCAGGATTGACTAAAAAATATTTTAAAGGACATTTTTTCAAAGAAACAAAATATTGAGAATGCTGCCTGCTTGCAATTCAGGATGCCAGGCTTCTCCGGGCTCATATTTCCATGCACAACATCTAGAATTCTACCACCCTAAGTGCAGTATGCGCAGGAAAGCCGAGCACAGAGCTCCCAGCTCTGTGGGTGATAGGTCATTATTTGCCTCATCACTCTTTATTTTCTCTCAACTCTTTCGATCTGAATGCCAGGTGGTAAAATGCAACATTTTATTCCTTGCATCTACAAGACTCCAATTCCTGAAAGTGGCATGTGGATTTTTCCTTGTGAATAAAAGCAAGCACAAAGCACACCCACTGTCAGGTTTTACAAGACACCATTGGATTTTACAAGTGATTTGATTAGAGAAGGGCTGAGCTTCAAACCTCACACAAGCAAAAGAAAGGACATGCGAGAGGCCAGGAGTTGGGAGAAATCCTACTCAGTAGGAAGTTCCTTGCTTGACTACACTATCTCCTTTCGAGAATAATTTCTGCTCTCAATAATGGACAAATTTTAAATAACTATATTTTTGTACTATCTTAGAAAAATATGGTCTTTCAAATTTGTATCTCTTTCTAGTTGCAACTAAAATGGAAAGAAAGAAGAAAAACAAAAAAACTTAACTAGACTTATTTTCCCTCCTTTGGTTTACATGAAAGTAATTTAACATTTATATTGCATGATATAAACGTGCAACTTTAAAGCAATTTATCAATGTCACAGAGTAGTATGTGAATACTTCATAAGAGGCAGATAAGTACAGTGAATAAAATTCCTAGATTACCTCACTAATAAGATATTCCAGATTCATATCCTGTCTTATACTTGTGAGGACATGTACTTGGTGGGGTGGTAAATCACAGAAGAATTACTAGTTCTCTACAGAAACAAAAACAGGACAGTGTATCTGTGCTTATGACTAACACATTTCTAGACATCCTGCATTGAAACTAGAACCAACGCATTACTATTTTATATACACGTAAAAAAAAATCATTATATTTTACATAATGAAAATAAGATATGATTTGAGGGGTAATGTTGATAATGAAGTAAAATTACAAAGGCACAGTACCTGAAAAAAAAAATGATAAACTAAAGCTAATGGGTCCGATTTACATTGAAGGATAGTTTGTTTTAGAAGTTTTTTTGTGTAAGATGCGTGTGTGTGTGTGTGTGTGTGTGTGTGTGTGTGTGTTCACATGCATTCATGTGAATGCTAACAGTCAATCTTAATTGTTTATCCTCAAGAGCCTTCCACCTTGTTCTTTTTCCAAATAGGTTCTCTCCCTGGCACCTGGAGCTCACTTAGGATATGGTAACTGGCCAGCAACCCAGAGGGACCCACCTGTCTCCACTTCCCAGCACTGGGATTACAGGTGCACATCACAACAGCCAAAGTGTTACGTGTGATCTGGGGGTTGACTTGAGTCCTCATGATCATACAGCAAGAACTTTACCAATTGAGCATCTTCTCAGCACCTAACGCAGAAGAATGCCTTTCATTCATTCATTCTGGGCTACTTTTGTGTGTCCACTTTGCACCAAGTACCATTACTTGCCAGCAGAACCAAATGTGGTTCCATATCATTTCACTTGCTTGCAATGATCCTTTTGAGGTTCTTAGAGTGGCCCTGGCAGGATACAGACATCATAACATTATTAAGAAGCTAATTGCCTGGGTTCTTGTTGCAGCTTTCTTAAGCAGCAGTTACCTCCACAGCATTCAAATTGTGGGAAAGAATGCCCAACCCCAAGATAATGATGGGGTGTAGTGCACTGGAATATGAACTGCTCTGGTAGACACATAGGTGTTTCTTTTAACAGATGTGAGACATTGCTGATTACCTGATTTCACACACTCCAGAGCATCACATGTACTTGTGACCCATTAGTTTTAGCAATATTTGAACTAATGACAGAGTTCTACCTGTTAGAAAGATGTAAGTGCTTACACTCAGTTTCAAATTAAAATACTTTCTCAAATTCACAAAGTAAAATGTGTTAACTGCAAAAGGTTCCAACTGCTATTTTCTTCACTCCCAGCTTCTTCATTCATAATGTATAGTCTTGTGTAGACTTTTAATGGCTGCCGGTTATTTCTGGAACTGAGCTAGCAGAAGCTGGGTTAGGATGCATTCAGGATAGCTTGACTGAGATTATTTAGATGATTCATAGTTGCTTCCACATGGAGTTAGGGTATTTTAGTACTCTGGTACAGCAATGGCTTCCAGAGCATTCCTTCTTGCTTACACACTGCACAAAGCCATCCTATATTGAAAAGCAGATGCAGGACCAGAGGCTATGATGCAATGCCCCCACATCCTGCTCCTCTTGACTGGAAGTGTGTGATCAGAGAAAGCAAGCTTGAAATATACAAAGCTGGAAGCTATCTGTGTAATAACTTTCAAAATGGCATGGCTCAGTCCATGTGCTACAGAATTTCATAAAGTTTTAGATTAACAACCGAAAAGTGAACAAGCCATTAGCAGTAATACATTTTTGCTACTGAAATGTTTTTCTGAACTCTCAGTAACTCAAATTAAATCAGTCATGCTAGAAGCTAGAACAAATTTTCTATTCTCTTCACAGGAAAATTATATCACAAAATTATCATAATTTGCTAGGCAGTCGAAGGCAGTGCCATAAAAATTGTGGGACAAAAGGACAGAACAGGGTCACACAATAATATCATATTCTAAATTTTGTAAGGCTTATATTTATTAGCATTTACCCCTTGTGACTTGTCCTTGTTCTGATATTTGGTAAATATTAACTTTTATTTCTTTTTTGTCTTCTCATTTTTCTTAAAGAAGGCACTTAACTTCAAACCTATCATCTCCACTATTCCAGCAAGAACAGTCTTCTACCTCTCACTGTTACCAAATGATAAGACGACATTCTAGGCCTTTCTTCAACTGAGTCTCACTGATGAGGAAAAGCTAAGATTCTCAAAATTGCTTAAATGTAAAATGCTGTATTTCATCCCTGTATTAACTCCCATCTACTACACACTAAGTTCAGGTCTTTGGACATTCAGTTTTCCACGAGGCAGCTTTTGCAATATGCTTCCTATTTAAGATGCTTCATGATACTCTTATAATAAATTAGTAGGCTTAGTGTGCTGGGCTCTGCTGACTCCCCATGGGAGACCTTGATTTGGGAGATATGGGGATGAGGGCTGGCTTGGCAGAGAGGGCTGGGAGGTGGGAGGAGGGAGGAGGGGGATTTGTGGGTGGTATGTGGAGTAGAAAATTTCTTAATAAAAAAATGAAAAAAAAATAAAGAAAAAAAGCCTCTCAAAGCCTCAGGGCCTTCTGCACATTTGGTCATTTACAATAATCATGGACGAAAAAGCAGCTTAATTCTAATTACATCTTCAAACCTTCCAAGGTCTATTGACTCATTTAATGTTGATTTAAATTGTAGTGCACCAATCTCTTGGGGGGGCAGATGCTTTAAACTTAGCACCTGGGGAGATGCTGCATCTCCTCTGGACCACAGGGATGATGCTGGATACGGAATAAGACTGATGGGGGAACCAGTGTGAGTGCTGGTTGTGGTACCTGGTGTTTTTGCTCTCAAGGCCAGTGTTAGAAGCTTTTGTTACTAGGTGTGTGTGTGTGTGTGTGTGTGTGTGTGTGTGTGTGTGAGAGAGAGAGAGAGAGAGAGAGAGAGAGACAGAGACAGAGACAGAGACAGAGACAGAGGGGGGAAGGGGGGGGAAATTGAAATTAATTGATCCAGGTCCTGGCTATAATTCAATATGACAAATTTAAAACATGAAGACCAGACTGATGATAAACATCTCTGGATTTGTAGCTACAGTTTGTCATACAATAGTATCGTGTATATGTTCATCTAAAAATATTTTAAGATGAACACAGAAAAATGCAACTCTTAAGAAGAGTTTCTTAGTATTTACTCTCCCTCCCACATGTGAAAAATCATGAGTGAGATTGAACACTAGTTCAAAACTTTTCTCTGTGTCACAGTACACACTTGGAATCTAAAACATCCATTATCAATGAGTTTACAGATGAGTATTGATGATTCAAAAGTAACTTGAGCAGTGTGGTATTTTTTAACAATTTTGAGCATTAATTATAAAATGACATCACTTGGATAAATATGATCTTATTAGAATGCTATTTAAATAATTATTAACTTACAAAAATGGAGTATTTGGTAAATAGACATCTGGACTTTACAAGTTTTTGTCAGAGTCTCTGAGTTTAAGAGAGTAAGTGTTGAGCAACAGCCTCCACTGGGAACATACTTGTTTGGAGATGTTGCCCCCTAACAAACACTCTGTGTAAACTGGCTAACCCTGATGCTCACATGCATTCACTTGCCTAATTTGAACTAGCTGAATACAAAAGAAAATCATACTGTTAATTTGAAATCCGCGAGCTTTGTCTGGAGGTAGAAGTGTATGTCATGATCACAGTCTGAGTTTCTTTTCACCGTTCTTCACAGCTCTGGTGCTGCCTTCACTCATGGAGACCAGGGAAAGAAAATTCTCCAGGAGTGCAGCACCCGGCACAATCTGATAAGGACACCCTGAGGAAACTATTATTTTGATAAAAATTCCTCACATGAATTATGTCTTAAGTAGCTTTTAATTCATATTTAGAGTCTTACAGATTTAGAACATAGAAAATGAAATCATTTCCCCCATTCAGTGGCAGTCTTGGTTATTTCTCCTTTAATTAAAAGCTGGGTCACTTTGTGCGAGTATTGGGAGCACATTATTAAGAAGCTAATTGCTTGGGTTCCTTTTGCAGCTTTCTTAAGCAGCAGTTACCTACCTGCACAGCATTCAAATTGTAGGAAAGAATGCCCAACCCTAAGATAATGATGGGGTGTAGGGCACTAGAATATGAACTGCTCTGGTAGACACATGGGTGCTTCTTTTAACAGATGTGAGACATTGCTGATTATCCGATTTCACACACTCCAGAGCATCACATGTACTTGTGACCCATTAGTTTTAGCAATATTTGAACTAATGACACAGTTCTACCTGTTAGAAAGATGTAAGTGCCTACATTCAGTTTCAAAATCTCCTTCTCTTGGATATTTTTATGGCCCCATTTCTTTCTGACTACAATAAAAAGAAATCTATGAAACAGATATGTTAGAGATTCACCAACTTGATGAGAAAGAAGAAAAAGGAGGCATGGGAATTAATTTATTAAAGACATAGGCTATAAAGACTTTTAAAATGTGATCCAAATCTTGCCATTTTCATAAGCCCACCCTGGAGTAAATGTTACAACTTCCCAAAAGTAATTGCGTAGTGATTATGATGACCTCTTATGGGTCCATTAAAAGTGGTGTATTACCATGAACCCAATGTTATTAAGTGTAACTTGTGCTTTCACAGGAGATCAATGTGTGTGTGTGCAACGGATTACTACATCTACTAAGGAACATTGCATCCTACTCATTACCTGTTTTTAACTAACTCTCAAAACCCCCTCTCTAGCTGTACTGCCAATGCTATCTTTTGTCTACACTGGTACAATCCCACCCTGACCCTTCTGTTTGGGTTCTTCTTGGTGTCTTCCACTGAGAAGACGGCCTTCTTACAGGGCAAATGAAAATGCAATTATCTGCATGGCTTAGGTTTCTCCTATCTTCAGATGAGGTATAAGGTCTTCACAATACAGTCTTGGTTTCTGCTAGCTACTACATGCTTTAACTGTACCACTGACATTCTCTGCAGTCACTAGCCCTCTACTTTGCACAAACTGCCCCTCACATGCTCTCTGTGAGACCTGGTTTAAGTAACATACTATATCCTACTCATCTGGAGAGTGTACATTTAAGAACACAGACACTGGAGAGATGGTTCTCAGTAGGATTCTGGCTTAGATGATAGGTCTGTGACCTTGAACAAGTTATTTAATCTCTTGAAATTCTGTGTTTCCCACTATAAATCTAGTTAAATGATAGTAGATATGAGGTTTTTTTTTCTTCAGGATGACATAAAGTAACTCATCTTATTACTTTTCATAGAGCATATAGTATATAGTATAGTCTCAACAACTATCAAATTTCATTAATGTGACCACTGCACCATCACCAATAGGCTGGAGTGGTATCTGTGTCCGCTGTAGGCTTTCTAGATCATTGTCTGCTTCTTGGTACTCAGTAAGCATTCAGTACATATCTTTTTAATGTATGCATGTACTCCTAAAAGACAAGATTCATTTCTTTATAGTCTGGATCTGGCATCTATTTTTAAGAAGGGTCCACTCATTAAATCTCTTCAGAAATATGACAAATGCATTAAAAGGATAATAGATATTGGCAAAATCAATAACTGGTTCCCTTATAGCATATACATGAAAGATTTGGTTTCATTTCCATATCTCCAGATCCAAACACTGTTCGCCCTACATCTGCTGGTTAACATTTCTGGGTGAATTTCATTTCTACTTGGAACATAAATATTACAGTCTATTGATTAATTGTTTTACATTAATACTCCTGAGGACAGTTTGCCTTGAATAAATCTCAGTTGTCTACAATACATCTGTCATACAAAGCTGCCACCTCTTTTTACTCTGTGTTGAATCACTTCACTTAAAAACTTTACCCTGTGGCTATTCTTTCCCCTTCCCCATATAAACTGCTGCCGTTTGGCTTCCCAGGGTGACTCCCTTGTTAGGACTAAGTGTAGAGAAGGTGGGGACTCTCAGTCTCCCTCAGAGCCTCCACAGTAAAGGTAGACAAATAGCCTTTTGTGTTATCAATGACTGAACACAGGTTAACACCTGCCTCTTTTCATGTCCCAACCTTTTGTCTTTATTCTAATGGGTTTTCTCTCTAGGAATTAGAACTTCCTCAGCTTGAGTTCAAGGGGGACCCTTTTGTTGTTTTGAGTGACATGAGGCAGCAGGGGGGGGGTGGTTTCTATGAATAAGCACTAACAAGGTCTAGCATTTTGTGTTCTCTGTTTCTTAGGATACCTCCCCCTTTTTGCCTATGATGAACCCTTACTGTGATTTCTGATAGTTCCTGCAGGTTTTCTCTATTTTGGTAGGTTGACATAGTAATTTTCAGCAGCTGTGTTATGTGGGCTGGGGGTATAGCTCAGTGTAGAGTGCTTGCCTAGCATGAATGAGGACCTGGCTCTATTTCCAGTACCCTAAAAATGAAAAATAACACCACAACAACAACCAAACTAAACCAACCAAACAAACAAACAAACCAGTCAGATGTGTTTCATGTAATAACTCTGCAATAAGGAGATGGATGGATTTACTATCAAAACCACAGGTCTCTCTGGAACAGCTAGAGTAGCTGCAGTTGCTAGGTCCTCTGTCAGTGAGGTGCTGTTCCTGTATGCTGCTCACTTAGTGCTCACACTCCCACTGTAACAAAGAACTCATGACTGCCGCCTCATCCACGAGGCTCAAAGAGATCAGGTTATGCAACCATTTACTTACTTTAATAGCAAGTAAGGAACAGGATCCAACCATTTTCCGATCCAAAACCCAAGACTCTTTTCGCTACATGAAATTCATATCACGTAGCTAATGCCTTTAGAGAATTGGAGCTCCCACCATCCATTATTCAACAACCACAATCTTGGGCTCGGGATTTGTATTTTATAGGCATTGTTTTGGGAGAGATGAATCCAGGAAGCTCAGATTGCGTCTCGATGGATGTAGACCTTGTCGTACTAAAATGTGCTCAGGATTAGAAGGGAAAGAGCTCTGAAGCATACTCAGGTGTATTGATTGTAAAGTAATCAAAGAGTGAGAAAAACCTGACAGGATAACATGTCCCTTTCTACCAGGGAACTGTATCCTGCTGTATAAAATGCACTGCTCTGCACAAAGCATGTCATTCCTGCACTGCTCACACTTACTCTAGCCTCTAATTTTATTTAACCATGGCACACAGAGTATCGCTGTGCAAAATCTCCTGAGAAGCAGAGAGAAGCACCTGATTGAAGAAACCAATTTGCTCTTGTTGCAGATCTTTTTTTTTTTTCCCTTTCTCCTTGCTTTCATTACTTTACACTAAGGAAAACTGTACAGCTAGGGGCAGAAGCAGTATGTTAAACACAGATCAATCCCTAAGTGACTGCAGTGGTTCTCCGCAGTCTGAGCTGCTGCAAAATTAATATAGAAAGACCAGATGCCGACCTACTGAGCTTCCTCACCCCATTCACCCTCAGAAATGCTTCTGTGGCAAACAAAAAGCTTCATAAAATTACTGCAAGCCAAGGGGGATTTCAGAAGGCCAGTACCTATGTACAGAACCCCCTTTCTTAATGAAGCACACAAACACATTTTTGTGTGAAAAAAAATCCAAACTAATTTAAATTGGGGCAATACTACTTTCAGAGACGACCTCTGGGTATCGGAGATTTTCAACATTATCACTTGACCCTTGTCAGAAAGACAGTCCTGGTGAAATCTTCTGGTGATGTCTAGATTTGATCATCAGAGAGCAGAAAAGTTAATGGATCAGCAAAGACAGGGCAGGCAGAGCGCAGCCTGTGACAAACAAGGAACAGAGTGCAGGAGTGATGAGCAGGAGCTGGGGACAGATCCTGACAGCAGAGCTAAATTGAATACTGCACTCCTTCTACTCTGTCTTAAAGCCCAAAAGCAATGGAGTCCAAGGGGGCTTGTTTCCAGCATCGCACAGAGAATTAACCATGAAATCCTCAGTAAAGATGTAATAACTTCTATTAGAACTTCCTACACAGACTCCTGAAATTCTCTGTGCTAGCTTCTTTTGTTTTGTTTTGTTTTGTTTTGTTTGAAGACGAGGTTTCTCTGTGCAGCCCTGGGTGTCCTGAAACTCACTCTGTAGACCAGGCTGGGATTAAACTCAGAGATTTGCCTGCCTCTGCCTCCTGGGTGCTGGGATTAAAGGCGTGTGCCACCACCAACCATGGGCTGCTACATTGTATACTTCCAGGCCTGGATTCTCTCTCACACCCATGCATTTCATCTCTATTTTGCTTTGGGAGTTTGACTGAATACACTGGCTATCTATCCTAGGTAGCTACAGTTCTTCAGTACCACCTTCTGGTCCTATGTTCTTTGATT
This sequence comes from Peromyscus eremicus, assembly GCF_949786415.1. NCBI lineage: Eukaryota > Metazoa > Chordata > Mammalia > Rodentia > Cricetidae > Peromyscus > Peromyscus eremicus. Next base: position 37,998,333 of record NC_081417.1, read on the forward strand.
TGCCATTTCACTCCTGTTCTTATTTTCCATAGGTTTCCTGATGCCATCAATATGTAAGGAAGCATCTAGCTATGGTTCTTTAGCATGGAACTGCAGTTGACTTCACCCTAAGTCCATCTAAGTTATTAAATAGATCTTGGTTGCTGTGGATCCACATTGTTGGTGGCTTTTGCTGTGTTTGTGTCTCAGGTGTCTTAACCAATGGGTGCATGTAGGTGAGGCAGGTGGAGTACCAGAGCATCATCAAGCTTATGTATCTACAGGTGACCTGTCTTCTTGCCATAGTTCCTCCCAGGGACAGGTGGCCTTACCGGGCCTTCTCCTGGACTAGCTCTGTCTTGTTCCTAACAGAAAATGTTTTAACCTAGCTCAAAATATATATTGAGCCTTCTCTCTCTCTTTTCTAATCAGTTCCACCTGTTTTACAATAGCCTGTAACTCACCTGATACTTTCAGTCCTCGTTAATTGTGACTCTATCACAGGACATGGAAAATCAGCATGTAACAAGTTAATTCAGGATCCTCTGCCCAACTCCCTAGAAAGGTATGTCTCTCTCCCTGTGGACATCCTGACTCTGCATCCTTCCAAGGTGGTCAGAGTCATTATTGTGCCTGTGGTGGGCGATTTGGGACGTCAGCCAGACTGAATTATGAGTGGATGTCAGCTGAACTGAATTATGGGTGCCAGGAATCTAGAAAAGCTGCCACTTATTTTGAGTCACTGCATTCATTCTTCACAGTGCACAGGGTCTACCTCTCTTTGCTGAAATGCCTAGGTGCTCTGGTCTCTGACTGACATGGTTGGGTTGCTCCAGGTGTTGCTGTGAGGATTCTGGGGGACACTAGCATCTGTGGCAGTAGTGGGAAAGATTTAACTAACTGGTTCCAGTTCCAGAAGATCAAGAAGGCAAAATCCCCTTTATCCTGAGAGCTGAGATGCCTCCCTACTACTTTTGTATGTCAGAATTGCAGGCCCACCCATCTTTAGACTCCAGAACTCACATTGGAATGTTGGACATTTCATAGTTACTTAGACTTTCCTATTTTAATGATGAAAAGTAGTTATGTAAAAATACTCATTTTATACATACTGAAGTTAAAGCCTGTTTGATCAACAATCACACACATCCTGATGTCACAACTAGACCCTTGCAATAAGATGTCACTCTCAGAAGCCTGGAGTTATTAACTTTTGTTTACATATAAATTTAAAAAAATAATGGGCATTTAAAATCAAATATTGTCATGCATTAATTTATCAAGATTTGCATCAAGTAAAGGCAGTCTAGGCATTAAGACAATCGCATCACCTGCAGATGTCAACACAACTATAAGGAAAACAACTGCTGCCTTGATCCCTTATCTTTTATGAAAGAATGAATCTGCAATCATGTTTGAAATATCTAATTTCCTCTATTACTTTAAGAGGATACATACAACTGTATTATTTATCTACTTACCAGATCAGCAGAAATCTCTGTGTTTCTCTGCTAACTGGAAAATTCTGTAATATTTAAATTACTTCTTAGGATGAAAACTCATGTGTTGCTGAAGTTTTCCTGTGTCCTGCCTGGCCTGTGGTTAGGACAAATCTCTCTCACCTGCCGGTCCCGCAGCCACTTGGACCCAAGTAAACACACAGAGGCTTATATTATTTACAAACTGTATGGCCATTAGCTCAGGCTTATTACTGACTAGCTCTTTCACTTAAATTAACCCATAATTCTTATCTATGTTTAGCCATGTGGCTTGGTACCTTTTCTCAGTTCTGCCTTGTCATCTTGCTTTCTCTGTGTCTGGCTGGAGACTCCTAACTCAGCCTTCCTCTTCCCAGAATACTCCTTGTCTGCTTATCCTGCCTGTAATTCCTGCCTGACTACTGGCCAATAAGCATTTTATTTATCAACCAATCAGAGCAACACACATGCACAGCATACAGAGCTACATCACCCATCATTCATGAGACAAACTGACACCAGAGTTATGAAAAGGCAGCATTACCAATCTTTTACTGGTACACTGTCTTTTAGAACCTCTTTATTGAACAATATAGATTAGAGACTTGCAAAGCTTCTTCTTCTCCCTAAGAATGAATGCTTCATTTAACCATCTTTTAGTGATTTAAAATTCAAATATCTTCCTGAATCTTGCTATTACTCTCTTAAAGTATTTTCTGCACAAAATATAAATGGATACATTTGAAACTTTTATTTGCTTATGAGGTATTCATTATTTTTTTGTCCCACACATGGACTTTCACGTCCATATGGAAACCCCAGATTGGACTGTGTCCTCTGACATATTTTATATCTTTATGAGTCAGAACAGATAAAGCTTTGCTGTCTGTCTCTTGGGACTCTATGATTACCTAAGTCAGGTTACCTTGAATGTTCTACTTTCAAAGCGTCTACATGACCTAATCTGTGCCCATTTGTCAATTTGTCCTTTGATGTCATGTTAATAACAGAATAAAATATACTAAGAAAGAGTCCTTCACAAGCTCAAAGCTGTTGTTGCAAATGTAAGTTGAAGTTACCTGGGAAAGACTGTTGTAACTTTATCACAACACTGTTTATCTTTATTTAAAATGAAAACTATCCCATGGGTGGTATTGCTAATACTGGTTTCTTTGGAGTTGTTTTTATATTTCACCTTCTGGATTTTATTTCCTTAACAAATGCTGTAGTCATACTTTGGGCCCTGTGCCGTGATTACATCACTGGACTTCTGTTGGTAAGTGTAGGCAGGGGATGACTTACTCTTAGAATGTTAAATAGGGAAATACATCTCCACTTCCTAATAAGCTACTAATAAATATATTTTGGAAATGGATCCTTTAAAACTTGATTCCTAAAACTAACTATCTCTCTCTCTCTCTCTCTCTCTCTCTCTCTCTCTCTCTCTCTCTCTCTCTGTGTGTGTGTGTGTGTGTGTGTGTGTGTGTGTGTGTGTGTGTATTCTACAACTAATAATGAAAATAACCAGATGCTAGTTATATGTGCAGAAAGAGGTTCATCAGTTTTTATGGTGATATTTTGTTTGTGCTTTTACAAATAAACCTTGCCTAAAGATCAGAGTCCAGAGCTAGCCACTAGAGGCCAGGCAGTGGTGGCACATACCTTTAATCCCAGCACTTTTGAGGAAGAAACAGGAAGTGATATGACTGGGCTGAGAGAGGAAGTGATAAGGTGGGGTGGAGACAGGAGGTTGGCCTTTCAGGCTGAGGATTCAGTAGAGGTAAGAAGTCTTTATAGTGGCTGGCTGCTCTGCTTCTACGATCTTTCATCAATTACATCAATATCTGGCTCCACATTTTTATTATTAAGACCAAAAAGGATTTGTGCTACACGTATTGTGTGTTTTAACAATGACAACCAGCTGGTCCTAGCATGCTCATGGGCAGTTCTTTACAAGGAGAATCATAGTGCAGCTGGAGGTGGGAGCTGGGAAGCCTCAACCCAGGAAGGCTTAGCTGACAACTTCCACTGATGAAAGGCCAGGTATACTAGCTAAGAATGAAGGGTCTGACTCTTCAAGAAATTCATTCTCACCAGAAATCATGAAGACAAAAGTAGTTCCTTTATACAGAAGAATTTCATCAGACACATCCGAGGCTAGTCAAGTCCTTAGCCCTATACTGAAATCACTTATCATTTGCTGGCACAGCCACACCAAGACTCTGATATCATGGATCACTCACCACTATAAATCAGATCAAGATGAGTACACAGACAAGTCCCTAAAAAGGTACACTATGATCCCAGATGCCTTGCCTTCACCAGACATTTTTCAAACATATCTGTGCCCTTCAGGATGCTTTCTACTCATGGGTTCCCAGAGTCTGATGAAGCAGATACTAATATAGTGGAAGAGAAAAAGCACCTTTGGAGTAAGAGACATATTTGGGGCTTTGTAATGCTTGCAAGGTACTGATTTATATTTGTTAAAGGGGAAATGGCTGTTAAGCAGGGGTGGGAATAAGAAGCCCAAACAAATTAAAAAAAACCACACTAAATGGAAGGATGCTGCAATAGGAAATAAAAGGAACATTTAGATCTCAGTTGCAGTTGCAAGCTCATTGATTGCCTGTAACAAATAACTGGCATGAGTACAAAACAGAACTTGAAAAGCCACAAAGCTGATTCAATACCATTAAAAGGTTCCATTTGGGAAAAGAAAAATAACTTCATCTACAAGGCAGGTAACAACACAGTATAAGTAACATATGTCTCTGTAGGAAAGGAAATGCATAAGACAGCCAATACTTTAATGTGTTAGCAAAGAAGTATAAATTAGAGCACTATAGAAATATAATTGTACCTCTATTAAGAACAATGAGCAGATGAATGTCCTCCCCAGACAAGGTAAGGAGAGACAAGGTAAGCCACACTACTTGTTGTGTTATACTGAGGGGTAATTCTATCTGGAGATTAAACTATAATGTATAAACCAAAAAGCTTTAAGTTCTATGACACAGTAATTCTAACTAGAGGATGTTTCTATTTTAACTTAAGACAGCCACATGTAGAAGGATACCTCTGTGCCAGTATTATGTGCCATGGCAGAAAAAGAGACTCATCATTAAACAAGAAATGAATAAGTGATGAGAGACTCATGAGTTGTGACATTAAATGGTACATAGACAGGTGATGAAAAAACATGTCTTTTATGCTGCTATAACAGAATACACTTGAAAACAAATTTAGTTCTTAAAATTGAGGCTGAAGATGAAGTCCAGGGCTGAGGAGCCTCCATCTGGTGCACGCCTTCTGGCTGCATGGTCTCCTACTGAAGGCAGATGGGCAAGAAAGCAGAGAACCAAAGGGGTCAAACTTACCGTAACAACCCATTCCAGTGAACTCACCCACTTCCCATGGGACACAACCAGCTCTTACTAAAACAGTTTATGCACTAATAAAGCAATGTGCAAATGTGTAGTACTCGACAGAAATTATGAGAAAATTCAACATGGAAAGGGTGGACATGTAAAGAGAAAATTCTAAACAAGTCCATCACTAAATCACCTGTAATTGTATTTATACTTTCTAAAAGGCAAGCCCTCACCTTAAAAAGAGCCAACCCTGTTCCCTAGCTCTACTCAATGGCAATGGAAAGCTCACATATCAGTGAGAGGCAGAGCAGAGCATCAAAGGATAAGGAATAACACCCTGTGAAAAAATTCAGTAAAGACAAGGCCAGGCTAAGTGCTATGAGATTTTTATAATTCATCTAAATTCCATTCTCCTAATTGTGCATATGCATTATTAACTATATAGATGGTATGTTAATGCTCATTAAGCCTGCCTCTGCTTCTAAGACCCATATTCTTGCTCCTAATAATATTTAGACACTCCCTTTACCCAATAAATAAAAATGCAGTAAGTAATTCAAGTGGATACTATATAGCTTGGTTATTTCTCCCTTTTATCTTAAAAATAAATGTTAAAAATATCCTCTATAACATTTGATTAACATTGAATCTGTCCTCTCGGTGGGAACCTGACTGCAAACTTCCTTGTTTAATGTTTCCTGCAGGTGTGGATCTGCTTGGCTTCCTCTCTAGCTGCCTAAATTAGAATTACTAAAGAATTATTTTAGGAACAGCCTTCTGTGGAAATTTGAATTCCAATGTAAATTGGCACATATTTTATCCTCCTGAAAAAAAATATCTAAGCAAGTCTCTCATGGGAAAAAAAAAAGTAACATTTATATAGAAGTCTCATGTTATTCTGCATAATATAAAAATAAAACATAATTTTCAAATGGTTTTAGATTTAAATTCAGCATCTGTCAACAGTTTAGTAAATATCTTCTGAAGTGAATTACCCAAACCATTATTGATTTTTAAGTGTAAAAATGGAAAAAAGTCATTAAATTTTTTTCAACGCTGCTTATGATTCTAATATAAGAATCAACGAAGACTGAAATTGTGAAACAGCTGTGTCATGTTGGCCTTGGGCTCATACAACACCTATCAAACTCTAAAACTGTTCATGGAAATGTCTGTGGAAGTGATCTGGACATTTGCTCATGATTGCCAGCATTAAATGACAGATTGAATTCAGTAAACTCACACAGAGTTTAAGAGTACACATTTCTAGCTGCAAAGTTCCAAGTGTTGGTCTGCTTGTTCTAGTCCTCTGGTAACTCTGATCGTGAACTAGAAAAGGCAAGAGCACAGAAAGTCAAGGTGATTCCATCTTGTTGGGTCCACGGTGGACTTTTTGCCATTCTTTAAACCTAGTAGGCATACTCCTGACAGAGGATTCTTGTTCTGTCTCTCCTGGTGGCTGGAAGGCTCTGTTTCTGAGACAAGTGAGTGAATGAATCGCTCTTCCTTTCTTGTAGGCTGCATGAGATCTGCCTAGCCCTCAGCAGGCATGCCCTTCTCTTATGCTGACTCCTTCTACTACTCTGACTTCCATTCTTTGGTGTTAATCCACCTGCAACACAATGTATTTGTTTTCTTTTTCATCCATTTCCCAGAATGCAATGTACATTATATGCAAGTGGGACTTTTGTTTCTTCAATACAGTAAGTCCAGTAGTATAGACACCTAACCACTGCTCAGTGAACACAGATAGGTTGAATAATCAATGAATGGATGGGAACAGCCTGAGTGAACAGGAAGTTATCAGAAAGATTATTTCTCTGCTAGTAAAAAGATTATGTAATATGCCTTAAGAAATTGTCTCACCACATTTCAAACATAAGATCGTGATATACTGGGTTTCAAAACTACACCTTGGTCATATCCCATCAAAATGAAATGATACAGACTACAGAGGCTGCTGCCTTGAATGGCATTTTCCCTTCCTGTACTTTATGATCCTAATTCAAACATCACCTCCAAGGAATGGTCCAGACCTAACACTCTGAAAGATCGACTGCCCTCTGAATCCTATTCACTAGTTTTGGATTTCCTAAGTTATATTTTTCTTACACAGTAGTTTTTGTTGTGTTTACATCCTTGTTATTATTATTATTATTATTATTATTAATTTTATTAACTGTTATATTGCCCCTTTTACTATTCACACTTGTCTTCAATATGAACACCATCGCTGTATGTTGTTACACAGCTACAATACTTTGCATGGACTAAATACCAAACAAATGTGAATAAATAAGTAACCATGACCTTCAAAGTCTAAATGACCTAATACTAAGAAAGTATATCCTATGACCCAGTTGAGCTCCCTATTCAGATTAAAGGGACAATTAAAGTTCTACCTTATTATTTCCATCTCTAAGGTTTCACTTCCACAGTAAAATGGGAAGAGAGGAGCAAGTGATCATGAAGTGGGAGTTGAGCTGTGATGCTCACTCCCATTGGAGGTTGAGTCTGAAGCACCTGCCTTGGCTACTCCAGACAACGGAGTGGGCAAGATTTATCATGAAGATCGTATCATATCATGTGAGCTCCTGGACCATCACTTTGCCGACCATGGGAGGAAGGCAGTGGCAACCCCAAGGAACATAGGTCTCATGACACTCTCTCTGGCTCTATGAATGTGAGTAACTGAAGAACAGAATATCTGTTAAGCACCCTGAGAAAAGTGGTGTTGAGCTATTTGGGTTCAATTCCAACTAAGGAAATTCCTACAGTGAATAAGAAAGATACACATTTTGTACCTAAAGTACTAATATGGTGATATAAACATGAGAGGAATATATATCTGAACTATCCTGGTATAAATAGGGGATTACACTAATTGGTTTGTCTACAGTTACTAAAACCACAATAATCCAACCCAGAAAACATCTCAAATTGTACCCCAAACACATCTGAGTCCTTTGAACCTTGCTAGTTTTAATTCAGCCACATTAAATGTGGGACAAGAAAAAACCCAGCAGGGCAGAGACATTCACATACCTGTGCACACCACTGCTGCACAGGATGATGTGACAGGCACCCAGCCTGTCACACAGCTCCGAGGAAACAGACAACAGCCCAACTCCAGAGGCACTGCAGGGTGTGTTCACACAGGCGGCGATGCGTTTGGATCTGATGAACGAGGTGATCAGCCGGTAAAGCTCGTCTAGAGCATTGAGAGGCCTCATGAGCTAAAAGGAAGTGACAAACAGGAAGCACCGCTTTTAGACATCCTTTTAGGTGGCATGCAATTCAGCTGTCCCCGCTTTTAGATACTCTATCTAAAATTCCATCTTAGGATGGAGGCAGCACATTGGGACTGCAAAAAGACCAAGAGGCAGCAGGTGAACAAGACTGCAGCAATAAGTGAATCACCGTGTTTGTTACCTTATCTATGTAGGCAGCTTTGGATGTGGCATTTGGTGGTGAATTTGACTTGTCCAAGTAGAATGCCCTGAAAGAGTCCAAAGAAAATCATGTATTGTTAGAAAATAAAGAACACAAAATGCATTAAGATGTTTGATTTCCAAGAACTTCTGTTTAAAGATCAGTAAATGAGCAAGGCCTGGACGACCGATGGGGTTGGTCAGGCTATGCAAAGGCAATGGTTACTCGTTTAAAAAACAAACAAACCAACAAAGCTGTCAGGAAGGCTCACAGGAGAAAATTTACTTCCAGAAATTGTCCTCTGACTTCCACATCCAGGCTGCGGCCCACAGGCACCCTGCCCCCACAGTGCTATTTTCATAATTAGCAGTAGCCTTGTCTGTTGTCTGCTTTTCAAAATAAAGCACCAGGGATCAATGAAGATTTACAAACTAGATTAGGAAAGATAACTCTAAGAACAACTTCCAAAATGACAATTACATTCATTCTTATTGAGAATTAGTTTCCTCCTTCCTAGAATACCGATTAAACTTCTCTTTTAATAAGGTTGCATAATAATTAATTCAGCACCAAAAAGTTGGTTACTGTTCACTAGAATTCAGTCTGTCCTCCTGAGATTAATTTCCAGGTGCAACCTATAGTGAGTGCCATGAGCAAATACACTTCCATGAATACAGAAATGACACCAGGCAGTGTTTGATCCCAATGAACAGATTACAGTGACATGATCCACAGACACCCCTCAGATGCCAGGAAGATGGCTCCCATTGAGCCAATGAATCGGTTTGCATGGCCACCACTACATCAAGAGCAAAATCAAAGGCACCATTTAAACTTTCCTCTAGACTTCCTGAGAAGCTGAGAGCCATAATCCAAAAAGCTACCCAAGAAAAAGAAAATAAATCTTGGATCCTGTGAGGGGAAACAACAACAACAAAACAAAACAAAACAAAACAAAACAAAAACATGTAGTGGAGCTGAGCTAGGGGGCAAAGAACTAGTGAAGAGGCAAGAAGGGCTAGACTGGATAGGTGGGTCCTGGTAAGAAGTTGGGAGCCACTGAATGGAGTTGACCATGCACTTGACTCATGCCAGAAACTGACCTGGCTGTTTCATCAGCTTCCCCTTATGCCCCACACTTCAGGTGTTGATATGTCTTTCATTTCAAACACATGAGGCCATATTTAGCATAATATGAAAACCCACATACACACTACCATGCTCTAACAAATTGTGGCATTTTGCCTGTTGTTTTATCTTTTATATAAATAAAATATCCCAAAGACGGTCAAAGCCATACTCCTGTAGTATATCCTCCTCTGTTCTCCTGCTTGTGCCGATGACGATCCCTTCCCTAGAACAAGCACCTTCCGGGCTAAGCTGGCAAGTATGGCTGCCATGCTAAGCTCATCATGCTACCGGCTGCCGCCAGAGGTGCCGAAGACCAGGTGTTCTCATTTTCCACATCCACGTTTACAGATTTTCAGCCTCCGGCTTTTAGTGTGAATTTGTATATATTTGATGACCACTTGTGTTTCTTCTCTAATTTGTCTGCTCCCATTTCTTACTTTTGTGTAGTAGGACACTTCTTTGTACAAGGCCATTAGCTATTACTTTTTTTGATTAGTTTTTCAAGACATGGTTTCTCTGTGTAGCTCTGGCTGTCCTGGAACTAGCTCTGTAGATCATGCTGGCCTTAAACTCAATGAACCGCCTGCCTCTGCCTCCTGAGTGCTGGAATTAACGGTGTACGCCACCACCGCCTGGCCAATAACTATTACTTTTTACACAGAGTTAAATTTGATGGCTTAAAGTTTCATTTTTAACCCCATACTTTTCCTATTCTACCTCCTTGAGAGTATTTAATCTTAAAAACTACTTATTCGATTCATATTTTCATTCACTGCCTTTCAGTGCATACTATGCCATAAAATTTTAGAATCTGTTTCAACGGTATTTCCCTACAAATATGGCTTTCAGTTTAAGATCTGGAGAGAGAGATTTTTGCTGAGAGCTAAGGTGTCCTTTTGACTGGATCTCTGTTCTGTACTTTAACCACTAGTGTTTAGGTACACATTTATTTTTATAGGTATACATTTATTTATTTGTGTAGATGCATATAGGATCTTAAATTGGACTTTTCCTTGTGAGAAATTTCATTTTCATACCTTAAATGATTGAAGTTGTCACTCATCCCAGTTTTCTTTCCACCAATATTTCTAATTTTCTTGGCACCTCGATTAGACACAGTCACAACTTCTCAAGTGTTCTAGCCTTCTCCTTCCACAATCCCCACAAATCCCCTATACACCCTTTTCTTGTAGCATCTATCTGAACTGAAGTTTAGGTGGTTTCCTCAGCAATAACTTCCAAGTGTATAATTTTGTCTCTCTGTCACATCTATAACTGGTCCTTTGTTACAAATTTTACTCTGATGATTTCCTTTCTATTTTCAAGATGCCTACTTATTCTTATTTTACTTCTGTCAGGAGAAGTTTAGCCCCCGACCCCCAATATCTCTTCCCTATGTGGCTACAGAGATGTCTTTGCTTATTACTGTAGTATTTAGCACCTGTGACAAGGTCATCTCAAAAAAAATTCAAATATATAATAATTGGGTAATTAACATCTCTGTTCGAGGATTTTATGCCTTTGTGGCTGACGCTCCTTTTGTCATACTTTCAGAATCCCAGTTATGTTTTCCTAGGCTGCTTTAACGCATCAAATGTTCCTAGGATAGTGGTTCTCAACCTGTGGGTTGTGACCCTTTTGCGGTCACGTATTAGATATTTACATTATTATTCATAATAGTAGCTAAATTACAGTTATGAAGTAGCAATAAAAATGATTTTATGGTTGAAGGTCACCACAGCATGAAGCACACCACAGTATTACAAAGTCACAGCATTAGGAAGGTTGAGAACCAACATTCTAGGACATATTTATTTTCAGTGGCCAATTTTCTGGCTGTATTTTATAGAGTCAGGATTTTTCTTAACCTATGGAATAAAATGTACTTGAAGTGAGAAAATTTTAAATTCAGTTTTTTTGTATTCTATATAACTAATTATTAACCCTATTATGCCTCTTTTTAAAATAATTCCAAAGTCATTTTGTGCCGAGAATCACATTTCTGTCTTCTTCACTCAGAGGTTTGGGTATTACATCTTACAGATGGTTAGATTAGCAGTCCCATCAGTCCCAGCGAGTGACTGGTTCAATTTCTAGTTTAGTGGCTCTACTTGCTTCCTCTGTCACCTTCAGATCAAGCACCACCCGAGTGACAGTCTCAGACAGGGTGGGCAGCAGACTTTTGTCCTTCACTGAGAAGCAGACATGTTTTCTAGTTCTGGTTCAATCGAGGAAACTGGCTCTGGACTTCCACACAGTAGAGCTTACCAGTGACTTTCCATTGTCCTGCAAAAGCTGCCCCAGCCCTGTCTGCAAGCTCCAGAGCCCTTCAGGTCAGAGGTAGAGCCTTTAACTCATTATTTACATTTCAGGTTCAATTGTGGCCACAGAAACAGATAATATTTTGAGATCAGCTGTGACTTACACATTTTCTGTCCTCACAGTTGACCTAGGAAAGAGCTACATACTCAGTGCAGATATGCTGCTTCAGAGTCAGACCCCTCCCTGACCAAGAGGGCTTCTCCTCCAGTGGGCCTGGGCAGAAAGTGCAAGTGGTGAAGAAAAGTACCAAAGCTGAAGGGGAGACTGCTCAGCCTCTCAGGGCCCCAGTGCCATCAGTATGTGGATTGCACGATGTTGGTATGTGAGGTGCACAGTTTTATGACATGCAAATAGGACTTGTCTAACAGACAATAGTGGCTACAAGTGCACACAGTGGTGAGAACTTTTTTGGAGTGTTTTAGTCATATGAAAGGATAGACTTGGACAAGCAAGATCACTCAGCAGGTAAAGGTCCTTGCCAGGCAAGCCTGGCTATGTGAGTTCAATTCCCAGAACCCATGTGAAGATGGACAGGGAGACTACACAAAGTTATCCTCTGAACTCCACATGCGTGCTATTACACGTGCATTCACACACACAAACAGATCTCTCTGTTCCTTTCCCTCCCTTCCCCCCGCCACACATACACAATTAAAAAATGTTACAACACATTTGCTTTAGAGGATAAAATTAGGGGCTCAAGAGAGAGCTCAGCAGTTAGGAGCATGCATTGCTTTTGCAGAGAACTCAAGTTTGGTTATTGACTGCTAGAACCCATGTCTAGCAGCTTGTACCTTCCTGTATCTCCAGCTCCAGGGGATCTCACAACCTCTTCTGGCCTCCTTAGGTACCTGCACTCATGTGCACATACTCATACATATACACTCATAATTGAAAAGAAAATGAAATCTTTTTAAAAAAGATAAAATTAAGACCAAAGATATTCTGCTTATCTTGGGGTCACCTAAAAATAGTTTGCAGTTATTTTATTTTTTATTTAAACTATTATGGTAAAAATAAAAATTAAGTTATGGATTTGAAATACAGATAATTCCCTGATCACTACACAAATAAAGGTTTAGGGCTAAAAAGAAAAGAACTGTTTTTAGGTAACAGAAGAGAAGTCTGTCCTTTAAATGGTTTGCCAAGTGTATTGACTGTAGAAAGTTCCGGTCTCCTACATCTCGAGTCAGCTGGGAGAAGGTGCGCTATCACAGCAGTCCACAGACGGTCAGTGGCATCTGAGGAGAACAACCTTGGGGGAAGACGCCAGTGCCATGGCTACCCTCTTCCATCTTTCCATCTACCCTCTTTTAACAAACAAACAAAAACCAAGCTGATTGGGTTGTAATCCAGTGGCAGAACATTTGCCTACCCTGGCATGCATAATGCAAGTTTGGCTTCAATCCCCAGTACCATAAGAAAAAAGGAAAAAGTTATCATTGACTCAGCCTCTTGAGATCAGGTTAAGTCATGATGGTCTAAATCTGCTAAGTTCACTTAGGAGTGACTTTACAAAAATCTCCAAATATCAATACAGCAAAGTATTTAAAGCAACAATTCATAGCTGATGAAAGTTCTGGAGAAGTAACTTATAGATTGAAAATGCAGCCCACATCAAATAATACCATTTAGAAACCTTACTAACTGCTATACTGCAGAATTGGCAAAGAAAATCAGCTAACGTTAAAACTTCACCACTCAAAACATTCTTATAAGATAAAAGTCACTACAGAGTCAGAGTTAAATATTTGACTCATGAAGATATGTGCCTGCACTTAACACTTTCTAACCCACAATGGAAGGAAAATGAATAATTATGAAAAATGCATGTCTTCTATGGAAGCTAATCAATAACTTTTATTAACTAGTACTAACAATGTATTCATTGTAAAATACACTGATTCCCTGAAGAGGTCCAAAGAAAATCAGGAACTACTTAGCTACTTCAATATTCCTACAGGCACAGTCAATAAATTTGAAAACTCAGTTACTTGTGAGGATGAAAGTTTAAACTTGAGGAAGAAACTAATGTTAGGAATTCTTTATAAACAGTTGTTCAGCCCGATTTAACAGGTAGTCAGTGAATTTCAGTATCCTTCAGAATATGATAAACCATGGATGGAAAACAATTTCCTAATGCACTATTCTTAATTATAAAAGTCATGCAATGCCTCTTAATCAAATTTTATGGAGAAAGTTAATGGTAAAATTGGATTAATGCCAAAGCTGATGTCATTTATGATGCTTCTAAGGTGAGTAAGAATGAAGTCATGGTCCTGGGTCTGAATATAAAAAATCTTATTAAGACCATCGTGAAAGTGTTGATGCTAGTTTGGAAAGGCTGACCATTGAGCTTCCTTTCCTGCTGGTCCATGTCAGTTTTCACTATCACAATTTTCTAAAATGAGCAGATTTTGGTATGATCCTTGTGTTTAAGCCTCTGAGAATGAAATACCAGTAAAAGAGGTGAAGTGGCAATAAATTTCAACAAATATTTGAACTTAAGTTGACTTAGTTTGGTGTGTGTCTGTGTGTGTGTGTGTGTGTGTGTGTGTGTGTGTGTGTGTGTGTGTGTGAAATAACTACAATAAAAGTAAACTTGGCATAGTCTACCTACCATTGTCAAGAAGACAAGTATAGGTGTATTTGCAATAAAAATAAACGCAGACTGTAAGAGATAAGTTCAAAGACTTAGGGGATAAATAGGAGGATGGTCCCAGGAATAGGATTTAAGAGTTGGATATGGATAGGATTATGACAGGTCACAATTTTTAAGTAGCATTTTAAGAAGAAGCTTCACCAAGAATAACATAATAGGCACAGGGGAAGACATAGTCAATATGTCTAAAGAGTGGGCTCAATTAATGGTAGAGGAGAGAACTTTGGAAAACTGGCCAGATCCATGTTCTAAGGAAATGAAATGTCAAACTAAAGACATTGTCAATAATCTATTAAGGAGCTCAGAAGTCTCAAAAGAGAGGTTCAGCTATCAGCTCTGGTAAGAATGGGAAGAAACATGTAACTTCTAACGTGGAAATTCAGAGCTGCAAGGGGTCCTAGAAATGATAAGGATCACTCAGCTCTATAAGAAGACCTTAGGGATGAGGTAGGGAACTAATGCTTACCATAGGAGAAAGAAAACTAGTGTGGACGTATTGATTAGTTCATGCAGTCACCCAAGCTAAGCACTAATTTAAGCATTACAATATTGCACTCTCAACTGGGTAAGAAGTCCAGATTCTAGCTCAGCAAGATCAAGCTGTGCCGAGAGATGAACATTTCTTTTCCCACAAAGGGAGACAACATAACTCCCTGGTTGAAAAGAGTTACAGAAGTTGATTTAGACTTGAGAGACACACAGAAGTTAGATCAATGACAAAAGTGACATCTTCTCATCTGGCCAGCCAATTCTTTTTTTTTTTTTTTTTTTTTTTTTTTTTTTCCTGAGCATATTGGAGAATAGCCAGTTTCTAAGAAAGACAATGAAGGCACAAACATCTCTAGTGTTTTATAACGAAGTGGAAGGGCACTCTTCAGCCAAGGCCTCTGCTGTATTCTGGCTTTTTCTCCAGATCAGTCAGTATTCATGAAATCACCACTCTATTTATGTATTTATAATCATGTGCAAGATTCTTCATTTGGTCTGACATTATAAACCTCTGCTATTATATCCTATTTGAGAATATTCTAAATTGTAGCAAGTTGCTTTTGTGCATTTTACAAGTATTTTGACTTACAGCAATTATTCTTTATTTCAAAAAGAACTGGAAAGCCATTTGGTCAATTACGGGGATCATCTATGCATATGATTAGATGTGTTACTATTACAGTTGAGTACGGGTATGACTGGATGTCTGGTATTATTGTTAAATTGCACTTGATGGACTACCATTGCACTTAAATTATGGAAAATAATTTTCTAATATATCTCATTAAAAGGCACTGGATACTATACAAATAAAAATTACTCATGTTCAACCTCTAGCCACAGATGTTTAAAGGACACACACTGAGTGGCAAAGCCAGGGAGTGAAAATTTGTTCTTGAATTCCACCAGCCTTCTCCCATGACCTTAAACACAGTCTGGGCATCACTGAAAGCAGTACTTAAATCAGATGAAGAGAAATTCTAATTATGAGACAATCTTGGGTTTGCCTAGGTCCACTTTGCCTATCATAGTGAGTTCTACAGTTAGAATTGCTACGGAACTGTCAATGACTAATTTGAAGCTTCAATTAGACTTGAACACTGTAAAATCAGCTGCTAGAAGGCTTACAAGACAGACCATGTGCATGACCACAGAGAAGTGTGCCATAGCATGTGGGTAGATAGCACTTTTATGACTTGCCACATTGGTCATGGACAAGGACCTTACTGCTCCCCACTTTTTTCCTTCTCAAAATCCTGCAGGGAGCTGACGCGATCAGCCTCCTATTCTCCACTTCCCAAACACTCCTTTACTGACTCTTGCTCTCCATTCATCAATCTGCAAGGGTGACAAATTCTCCTTGGGCCTATATATTTACATAATGCTATGAACAGCATCTGCTGCTGAAATCCTCCTGGAGGTGGTTGCCAAGGCAGTGCCATGCTCCAACATGACGGAAAAGAATCTGTGGAAGAGGAAAATGTGAAGCGAATATCTACTGTAAGGAAGCTGTTCTCAGTAAGGAAGTTTAATGGTATCATGTCACACAAAATGGCTCATTTTATCCAAGAAAGCATTCAACTGAGTAGTATTTCAACTTTAAATATCATTCTAGCTTATTTAACAATTATGTTGAATAATTAAACTATGTAAGATAGCATAACACCTTATTTTCAAGGAATAACTCCGTAAGGTTTAAGACTGTGGAAGGTTTTTGTTTGTTTGTTTGTTTGTTTGTTTTTGTTTTTCCAAATATTAAATTGGTGCCAATTCTTTCTGGGTACCCTAGTTAGATGGGGTCAAATCTGTCTTCAAGATGACCTCTGGAGTGCACAGATTCCATTTTATTGCTTTCAAAATCATTTAACCATCTTCAGGACCCAAAGTATGACGTGCAGCCAAGCGCTACCCCACCATCCCGTCTGCTCAGCAGACTACCTTGCTCAGATCCCATGTGTCATCTGTGCACAGGTCACTTCTTTCTTGAGCACCACTCTCTCCTGTAGGACTTCCCTCTCCTTCCTTTCCTCTGACAAAATCCTTCTAGTCCCTGGAAGCCTAGCTCAAATGATACACTTGACCTAACTCCATGATACTGAGTTGCACACACTCCTTTGCCTATGATAAACAACACAGTCTGAGTGTGCAAACACCCTTTGACATGCTTACTAGACTTCATTTTGAGACAGGGTCTTATACTCAGGCTGTCCTGGACCTTACTACGGAGTCCAAAATAGCCTCAAAATTATGCCAATCCTCCTGCTTCCACCTTCTCAGTGTAGATTTAGGTGTAAGGCATCCCACTAATCTCCATTTTACTCTGGAATCCCATCATCTAAGGCAGTTCTTGACAATGTTATGCATTTCATACTGAACTGATTTTTATATCTTGAGAGCTAGAAATAATTGTGGAGTTATCATACCATAACAACTAAATACACACGTGACCTAGCAGAGGAAAATATTATATTTATGCATATTTTCATAAGATTTTTTTGGCATACAGGAAGAATTCTTAAGCTTATAATAAGCATTAAGCTACAGTTGAATCGGCACTGAAAGTAACGCATTAAGAAAAGCAATTACCAGTTACCAGAACTTAAAATGAGAATGAGGACATCTGACAACCTCGCCATCAGTGAATGGCAACTGAAATAAACAATAAAAATTCTCAGGGTGCCTGACACCCTGGCAGAGGTACAACTTTACTTTTTATTTCTCTCACAAGAAAGAAATGATACAGCAAAACTCTTGCTTACTTCTAAGGAAGAGACCAAAAACCACAAATTTGCTATTACACTGAGATTCTAGGCATCTCATTCTTGGCTTGTATAACTCCACACTAGACCTCATCAACAGGTAAAGTGTCTGACCAACAAGATTGATCAGAGGGTAAAGGAGCTTGCCACCTAGCTTGAGGACCTACGTTAGATCCCTGGTACCCACAAACTGTCCTCTGACTTCTATGTATACACTTGCATGCATGTGCTAAAGCACACACATATACAGTAATAACCTAAGTGTAATTAAAACTTCAAAAGTCAGTTTCCCATTATCTGGTAAAATTCAGGCTGTACAATACAGTATCCGAGGGTCAAAATGTCACCAGATGATGGTTGTCATTATTCTCCCTTCAGCATCATGTCTTCTGGCTTTCCTTAGAGTGGGTGACTCTTTACTGCCCCAGAAACCCAAGAATCTATCAACTTAAATCCCACTAGTGTTCCTCTTAGGCATTGTCCACATCATTGTTACATCACTCCTCTTCATGGGAAGGCGAGTGGTCAACCTATCTTATTGGAGCAAATAAATGAATAAATTTCCAACTTTTCTGATAAATGACACCATTTCAAAGAATCTTTCAATTAAGATTCTTTCTCAACAAGTACTGAAAAATTGTCCTTCTTGAATGGTGACTATTGGTCAAGAAAAAACAAAACAAAACAAAACAAACAAACAAAAAAACCACACCAAGCATAATACCTGGTTTTAGTCACAAGATGTGCATGCACATATACAATTTGTCTTATGATCTGTGCTCACACAAGTAAAAACAAACAAACAACAACAACAAAAGACAATGGCCTTGCTGGCAAAACAACCCAGGTCTGCCCCACCTTAAACTTCCAATAACTTTACTTAAAATCACCATCATCATCATCAGCAGCAGCAGCAGCAGCAGCAGCAGGAACTTGACACTATCTCCTAAGTGTGTAACAGTCAGAAGTGAACTTCATAAAAAACTGCAGACCTCCTCTTCCCAGAGAAAAGCAGGGTAATTAATACCGTTGGAATTATAGGCATCAGACATGGGGAAGATACCTCCAAAAAGAATTTCGGGAGAGAATACATCAAGAGAAATATGCAAGTAGCCAATGAATACATCAAGAGAAATATGCAAGTAGCCAATGTCCCATGTGACCCCCTTTCACAACTCAATTCCTTAAAGGAGCAGGGATCAAAGGTCAGTCTGGAAGTGGCCATTAGAACTGCTGTGTGGAAGGACAGAGAGACTCACAGTCTATGATATGTTCACCTCCTAGAAAGCTAGCTGCTCAGGAAGTATAAATGAAGGGGAGCAAAAATAAATCCAGGAGAAAATAAAAATCAGTAACGGCTCAAAAGGAACCACCTCACACGATAATAAGCCCTTTCCGTAAATAATTGCAAGATTGGCCAGGTTTATGCTGACTGAAAACAAACTGACCACACCCCTTGCAGATGCTGTCCACTCACCCCCCCCCCCCGCCCCCATTTCTTCCAATCAAAACTTCTCCCAAGAAAACCAACTTGCCAGTCCTGGTCCCAATCCTTCACCCTTGCTCCTGTCAACTGTGGACAGCACTCCTGGCCTCTCTCTGTTAAAATCATTCTCCCCACTGACACTGATGACTTTGCATTTGCCAACTCAAGTGGACAGTTTCCAGAAATTACTTCCTAGTTCTCTTGTAAATGACACCCCTCCATCTTCAAAGTCTTACTTTTATCACATTAAACTGGTACCTTGTTGGCTGCATATTTTTCTTGCTCCCTCCTCCTGGGCATTCTCTTCATCCCTAACACCAAAGCACCTGTGTTAGGGGGCTTCCTGTGCCTAGTGTCACTATTCCACTCAACATTCTCCTAGGTCACCTTCAATTCCTCACATCACCTAGAAATCTCTAAACATCATACTATGTATTCCATTATCTGTTCATAATAGGTCATTCATAAGGCAGGAAGAGTGTCGGTGCTGAGAATTACAAAGTAAAAAGACAGTCTTAGCCTGCAGAAAACTAACTGCACTTCAGGGAAGAAAAATAAATAGGCAATTACAATCCTACTTAGGAAGCAGAAGTAAACGGATCAGAAATTCAGTGTCATCCTTGGCTACACAGTGAGTTCAAAACCAGCCTGAAATACATGAGACACTGTCTCCAAAACAAATAAATAAAAACAAAAATAAGAATTTGAAAAATAATGCAACTATTTACACTGCTTTACTCTGTCTCGGCATCCAAAACTTCCAAAGCCTTTACTTCTCTTAACGAATTGGGATGTCTTAGTGCAGAGGGTCACTCCAAGCTGGGGTGTAAGTTGTCTACATTAGGGCCACATCACAATAAGGGACATAGTAAGACTAGGCTGTTTTGGTTCTGCAAGTTTCTGTATCTGCAAGTTTCTTAGATGTTTATTCACAATAGCTAAATTAAGAACCTAACCTACATGTTTGTCAACAGAAGAAATGTGTAGAGAATCGTGCCATGCACACACAATAGAAATTATTTAACCACAGGGAAGAATGAAGTTATATTACTTGCAGAAAAATGGACGCAGCTGGAAATCATTAATCTTATTAAAGCAAATTAAATCAGTCTCAGCCAAAAAGTATTTTTTCCCTCATTTGTGGGTCCTAGATTTTCCATAGAAACATATTACATGAAACTAGAAGTAAACTGTCCAGGGGAGCAGACAAGGAGGACTAACAGGACAGGGGAGAAGAGACAGGGGTGGGTATATTCAGCATAAATTATGTACTTGCTTGACAATATCCATGTGTAACCTGGTACCACACACAGGGAAAGAAACAGAGCGGACTAGTTGGAGAACTATATGGCAAAAGTGTGTATTATTTAATTACAAACAAATTTACTTTCATTTAAAAATTGCCTTCTTTACAATGTGTGTGTGTGTGTGTGTGTGTGTGTGTGTGTGTGTGTGTGTGTGTGTTGTATGTACACACATGAAGATGTGCGTATGTGCCCATTACATGCATGCAGAGATGCAGAGACCAGAGGAGAATGTCTGCTGTTGTCTATTGTTCTGTCATATTTTTTGAGACAGCCTCCCTCACTGAACCTAAAGTTTGTCTTTCTAGTTAGTCCAAGGGGTCAGAAAGCTCCTAGAACTCACTTTCTCTGCCTTTCCAGAGAGTCGCCACGCCTGGCTTTCAGGTGAGTGCTGAAGACTTGAACTCGGGTCCTCTTGCTTTAACTTCACAGCAGGCAATCTTACCCACTGAGCCATGTCCCCAGCCATAGGCAGAATTTTAATGTTGCTGCACCCACATTCTTAACTAAATTAAAAAATGAAATTGTTATCCTCTCTGTAACTCAGGGCAGTAACTCTACTAGATATTTGCTAGGCAAATGTGTCTTTTGAAATCTTTTCTTCCCTTCCTGTGAATGTATTTCTGAAATTGTTTTTCAGAGCCAGCCTGTAAACCATGCTGTCATTCCAACTTGATGAGATGTGTTATCAGTAGGAAGCAAGGCCATTCTCTCATGAACAACTTCCACTGTTATTATATATGAGATTCTCACCAAAGCATGTATAAAGAAGTTGAGAGTGGGGATTTATTATTTCATTCTTAAACTTTATTTTGATTGACTAAAGTGATTTTAATGACAATTATTTAACTGCTACAGAATTTGGTAGCATTGAAGGAGCTACAGAATCTGGTAGCATTCCCACCTTGTGGCTCTACACAACATAAAATGTGCTTACAAGTCTCCAGCAATGTTGCTCATGGTCAATTTAGATAACTGGCCTTCCTGTCTTTGGGCTAAATCCAGGACCAGGAAAGCAAGGTCTGCACATCCTTCCAGATCATGTTTCAGGATCACCTCTACCCTTGTGTAGCTTGCTGGGGTACCAACAGGTGCAGTATCTGTGTTTATATTTCAGGATTTTGGCTGTGGACAGGCAAGGCTCCTTCTAGCCTACTTTGCATGTTCTTTCATACAGGTTCATTCTTTATTAGTGGGCCGTGAGGTCAGTTACCCCAGAGCCAAGCAACTCAGAGAATATCTAGGCATTAATTTTTTTTCTCCAATTACCTTGCTCTGCATGAAACCTATCTTCAGACAAAAATCTCTAGGATCAGCTCTTCTGCATGCTAGGCAAGTTCTGAAGACTGATCATACTTCTTCTCAGCTAATAGGATAGTCTATGAATCATAATTAGCTCCAACAGACAGAATGGGAAACAGAATTGTAGGCATTAAAATTTTGCCCCAAGTGATGTGGCTACTCAGGGCTCCAGGTGTAGCAAACTCCAATGGAGACATGCCCTAGCAGATATGCAGCATCATTCCTTTCCATATACATACATATATATATATATATAGCAGAGTTTCATGTTTACTCTATGCCCCTCTCACTGGGACCCAACTGATATTCAATCAATTAAGTAGCCATCCATTTTGTTTTTCTCACATGGCTCATAAGAAATACAGTGAATGTCCTATTATTTCTACTGAAAACACTCTTCTATAAGAACAGTAAAGACTTTGCTCATCTCTTTCCCACTGAATATTCAGAATGCATATATTAATTTTTTTAAATTAATGTTATTTATGTGTTTGAGTGTTTTGCCTACCAGCGTGTCTGTGTACCATGTGCATGCAGTGTCCTCAGGGGCAGAAAGAGGGTGTCAGATCCTCTGGGACTAGAGTTATAAGGTGGTGTGGGCCACTATGTGGGTCTTGGGAATTGAACCCGCATCCTCTGCAAGAGCAGCCCATGCTCTTAAAAGCTAAGCCATCTCTCCAGTTCCTGGATGTGTCAACGTTTACGCCTGTGCAATGGATGTCAAAAGTAGATGAAGTTCAAAATCTATACAAATGAAAACATGCCCAAGAGGTTCGGAAATGTTACACAAATTTGTAAAATAAGCTACATGTGGTGATACTTTGTTTGTGCTTTAATAAATAAAGCTTGCCTGGAGATCAGAAGAAAAAGGCCAGCCATAATAAGTAATCAAAGAAGTTAGACAGTGGTAGCACATGTCCTTAATCCTATCACTTAGCAGGCAGGATCTCTGTGTGTTCAAGACCACAGTTGGGAACAGAGACAAGTATGATGACACACGTCTTTAATCCCAGTACCAACCATAGAGGTCCGGAGGTCTGTACAGACAGACAGAAAGAGACAGAGCTGTGTAGGAAGAGGAAGTGATGTAGCTGGGCTCAGAGAGCCAATGAGAGAACAGAACAGAAAAGGCATATAAACGTGAGTAAACAGGAAGAAGCTCTCTTTGGAAGATGTGGAGTTGGTGAGGTGAGGTTAGTTTGTGGTTTGTCCTATTCCTCTGATCTGTCTCTCGGGCTTTAACCCAAATTTCTGGCTCTGTGTTTTTTATTTATTAAGACCATTTAGAAATTCGTCTACAGCCATGGGTGGGCACCACTGTAGGCTTTCAGTTTTGCATGATTAAAGGTCTTAATATTTGAGTAGACTAAAATGAAAATATTCTACTTAACTTCAAATTTGTCTATGTATTTTTTATTTAGTGATAGTACAAAGTTATTGTCTTTTTACAATTATTACAGAGTACTAAATATAATATATAATATACATTTTGATCCTTTACTTTGGATTTTGAATAGAGATGGTGATATATTTTAATGGCATTAAATTTAATGCAGATGACCCTTCTCTGGCAGTAATATTTCACAAGGTACAGTCACTATGAAGACAACATATAAGACTGAGCTTGAGCTTGACTCAGAGATGGACTCCACAGATACTTTTTATTTCCAACTAACAACATAATTTAACCATGTCAGTCTCTCTGGACATTTTACTGCATTCCTTCTCCATTTCTCAATGTTAGGGGTCTTATTATCTTTAACTATTAACTTACCCTTACCTTAACTATTTTAATAGTGTCCTAAATAACCTCCCTCCTTCCCTCTTCCTCTCCTACCTCCCTCCCCCTACCTCAGTCTCTCTTTGGTTTTGCCCTTATTACTGGTTGATCTTCAATGCTGGTACCCATTTAGATTGAACTACCCTCCCCTACCACACTGCTTAGCACTCAGGAGGAGGGCTTAAGGCCAAGTTCCTCAGGCTGCATCAGAAGTTGATCATGGCCTCCTCCTGCATACTCCCCTGACTCAACCCTGCCTCTGCTCATGCCTCACAGGTCCACAGTGCCTTTGTTCATCCACTGAAATGGACCTCTCTCCTACAACTCATCCACGGGTATCATTTATTAGCACTACTTCCAGACTCTGAACTCACAGTATATGCATCTCTTCTGAGTTTCATGTTATCAAAGCCACGGTGTGCACTAGAAAATCCTCATAACCTGTTTACTGCCCCTATCCAAGGATCTCCTAGGAGACTCAGAATCATTACAGCATCCCCAGTGCTGTACATACATTTGCACTGGCATAAAAGCACACAGTAACTATTGCTGAATGAGATGGAACAATTTCTCAAGCAGGATGGGAGCAGCTGGGGAGTCCCATTCAACCTTTACACCGACTCCACGCTATTCTCCCAAGAGTCATGAAGTCACTGTGATGCCAGTCAAGAACCTGCCACTGTTTGCATCCTGCATCCTGGTATGGCTGACACACCTTTGCGCATTTCTATACATACATACATACACACACACACACACACACACACACACACACACACCCTTGTTAACCATCTATTAGTAGACATTTTGTTGTTAATGTGTAAACCAAAAAGGAAAAAACAAATGGGCGAAAAGGAAAAAAAGAGAGACAATTAAATAATACAAGAATACAAGTTAACAGAAGTCATCATAGAGACATCAGGGAAGGCAAAGTGAAAAAGACTAAATGAGAAGAGATGGGAAGATATCATGCTGTAAGGACTGAGATCTAAGGTACACCAAGAGACAGATGTAGGAACTGGCTAGCAATGGAAATTGGAGTTATTTGGACTGAATGTACTAAAATCTAACAAAGTCAACATGACTGACAGATTTCACAAACTTGCATCTACTAAACACAGAACCTGCCTTCTGGTAAAGCTGAGCTATCTAACCAAGCAGCTAATTTTACAAACCTCATGCTGTGCTGCCCATCACAACCAAGGGTTTCAATAAAGCCATACCCTTTTCTTCTAAGTTAAGAGGCAGGCCTCTGGTATCAAAGTCTCCAGGATCAAGCTAAAAGTAATTTATAGTTACCTATTCACCTTCCATGGTACATCCACAAAACAAAATCTGAAATGCCAGCAAAAAGGGACCAAGCAAAAGCAATAGGAAAAACATTCATAAAAAAAGCTGGACTAAAATGCCTTGACTATGCCATTTTAAGATTGTCCTTGTGATCAGATACAAAAGTCAGCAGAGTGAAAAATCAATTTTGCTTCCATAAGCACTGGACATTTTCCCTCAGACAGTATATTTCCTTAACTAATTCTTTGGGGGTGGGCTTATTTTCTCTTTGAAATATTCAACTTGCATTTATTTATTCCAAAAGAAGTTCTGAGCACAAAGTACTTTGATCTTCTTTTTATTTTGGCAAAAAACAAAGTGTCTTTTCTTAGTTTAGAAATGGAAAGCAGTAGCTTTTCCTCAGTTTCCAGATGGAAAACAATAGTGTCTTAGCATCTAGGTAGAGACGATTTCTCTCCCAAAGATGCTCAGAAAATAAAGATGATTTTATCTGCTTCTACTTGTCAGACTATATAACTATTCTTCCTGATAAATATTAACACATACAGAGATTTATCACAAAAATGTGAAAACTCATA
>NC_081417.1:39275811-39361404 GCF_949786415.1 Peromyscus eremicus
AACTTCTGAACAAATACCCAGAGGTGAGGGAGTGAGCAACGCGCAGAAATCAGCAACCAACACACCAGTATCTCAAAACAATTTTACTCTGAAAGCCTTTGAAGTGAGCAGCTCCGTTGCCACACAACCTCTCCATTCACATTTCAGGGCTAGCATTCTGGGTATCGCCACTTCCTGGCGGTCTCCTACCCAATCTGAGAAAACTTCACCCATGACACACTGATAACAAACTGTCAACGAGGTCAGTTTATTTACGCTGGTTATCCCTTCTGCACACAGAGAAACAACAGCAAAGCACTGTTGGACATGTTTGTACAAAGCTCAAGACAATCATCTGGTTCTCAAAGCAATAATTGATGCAGCAACTTCCAGACTTGTGATTTAAATCAAAGGTGCTGAAGAATGATTATGAATCATGCAATTAAGCTACCAAGCAGGATGTTGCTGAGCGAAGGAACTCACAGCACCATAAAACTGTCAAAAATAAAAACAGTAACTCCCATGAAAACGCTAAGTAACATCTTCCTTTGCTTTTATAATTTGTTGATCAGCAGAGCTGAGATCTAAGCTCCGCCGTTCATCGGTTCTAGGTCTTTAGACACATCCTTATCTGTAAAGACCAGCAGGACTGACGACTGACTTTTCAGATTTTTTTTCTCTTGCCCCCCCCCCCCTTTTTTTTTTTTTTTGGAGACAGGTCTAGCTTTGAACTAACTATGAAGCCCAGGCTGGCCTTGAATTTTCCCTGTCTCTGGCTCCTGGGTGCAAAGGTTACAAGCCCACTCTTGTAACCACATCTGTCTGCCCCAACTCTTTCAATCCTGCTTCTATGTGGCAAGCTATTGCTCAGATGATGTCTGCTTACGTATTTTGAGTACTCTGGTTTACGCATTCTTGCAATAGTATAGTACAAAATATGCATTCACCGCAAACAACACAAGTTTTGCATCAAGTTATAAGAATTGGTTTTTAACAAATCTACCTCGACTCTCAAAATGAGGTTACACTCACCCTAAAAAGTATCTTATTCCATCCTTCCTTTAGAATAGTCTTCAAAACTAAGGTTTGTGAGTACCGGGGTGTAGTTTAGTTCATGGGCAGACATGTGCTGGGGACTGGGGGTGGTGTTCCATCCCAAGCACCACAACAGAAGAAAAAAGGAGGTGTTTGTCACGTTTAGGGAGGAACTGATTTCAAACAAAGTGATGATCAGACTACCCTCATCAGTACTAGAGAAAAGAACCTTCAGTTCTCAGTTCACAAACACTGTCTCAGAGGGCTCCCAAGCACTTCAGACAACAGCTCTGAGGAGAGGCGTCGATTCCCAGAAATGACAACCTTAGAGATTCATGCTCATCAGAATGCAGAGCGAAAATAACCAACATTCGTTGCCAGGCACTAGTATTAACCCAGTCTTCACAACAATCCAGGAAGATTACAAGTACCAGCACCATCATCGGACATACCTGAAATCCACGGCGCACAGAAGCTGAGCAAACCGCTCAAGTTTTTTGGTTAATAAGTATACCGGAGCTCAGGTATTCCAATTAAGAAGCCTGCGCGCTAATCTCCCAAGTCATGCTCCCTACTGGAACCCTGGCGACCTCCAACAGTCCCTTACTAGCGGCAACCTTTCCGTGCCGGCGGGCGACCCCAAGTCAAAGTCCTGAACCAAGCACCAGCCGTGCATTTTAAGGAACACAAAGACTGTACACTACCTGAGGTTCCCGGGGGCTTGTGAAGGGCGCGTGTGGAACCACTCGAGCCTCCTCCCTCCGGAGCAAGTGCGGCGGCCAGAGCCGCAGCTCCAGCGGGACTGGGGACTGGTCTGCGTCCAGTCCCGCGAGGGCCCGCCCACTCGCCCTCCCGCCCCGCCCCACTCCCGGGACACACCTGCGGCCACCCGGCCCACCCGACGCCCACCGGGTGCATGCTCACCTCCGGGAACCCGGCCCTTGCGCGTGGCAAGCTGCAAGCGCCACCCGGCTGCGCCACCCTAGCCCGGCCGGCCGCGACACTTGCCCCCAGGGCGCCGGGAGCCCCGCCCACATCCGTGACCTGCCCCCGCCAGTCACCTGGCGCCTGACAAAGGTTTCCGCAGACCGCATCCCGAGAGGTCCCAAGTAAATAAAGCCTGACGCTCCCTCCCTTCCCCCTGAGCGGGGGTTGAACCTGGGGATGGAGGGCGGTGGGGACGGAAGGGAGGGACACAGGAAGAGGGAAGAGAAGAAAGTCCTGCAGGCTTAAAGTGAAGAGGCTTGCGGTGGAAAAGACAATGCTCTTTCTCCAGGGTCCAGCTAAGGTGAGCTCTGAAGAGTGACACAGCAAGGCTCACTCAGCTACCCAGTCAAGGGGGGAGTCACACACACATTCTTTGTTCCACATGCAAAGAGTCTCTCGGAAGGGTATTCAGAGGGGCAAAGAAAACAATTCCGTAATCAACCTTCATCTCAGGCCCTCCTGTTTCCTTTAAAAAATTATAAGGGGGGAGGGGGAGTGCATGGGTGCATGGTGTCGCACTCAATCTGCAATCAGCACTTGAGAGGCTGAGGCAGGCTTGACTACAGAGTGAGTTCAAAGCCCAACTGGACTCCATGTGACCCTGCCGATGGATGGATGGATGGATGGATGGATGGATGGATGGATGGATGAAGCAAACTTGGAGTTGGGAGCAAAGGGATCAGACATTCAAGGTCTTTCTCTGCTACACAGCTAGTTCAAGGGCACCCTCGGCTTCTTGAGACCCTGGGTAGTGAGGAGGGAAGGAATTATGGGCACCGACCACAGGTAAGACTCCTCACCCCCAGCTTAAATTATAACCATTCCCCCTCTCTCAGGAACATTTAAGAGGGCAGACCTGTCAAACTCAAGCCAAATTTGGCATAAATAAGACCTTCGGGAGACCTGTCTTAGACTCAGCTCCTGTACTAGGCACCAACAGTTTGGACTGAAAATCAAAATACACTCACTGAAGTCCCACGGCACTAAAATTATCTCACCTTCTCCGACAGGAAAATGAAAGATACAGAAATTTTCTGAATAGGCCAATAATCCTTCATTTAAACCCTTTAGTTGTTACAAAAATTAACCTTAAGAAATCTGCTGTTAACCAATCAGTTACTTTTCTGTCTTTGGTTTCCCTGTCCCTACAGTATTAGGAAAGCAACTTGACTAATAACGAACCCCCTTTTTCTACGATTCCCCTTTTTCAGGGCTGCTCTGGCTGTAAAAACAACCTCTTTTGCTGGGCTCACTGGGAAGAACACTCCTTTTATGGAGTAAGTGTGGCTCAAGTCTAGATCAGCAAAGTAAATGCCAATTAGGATCTGTAAGTTGCATTTATTTTTCAGTGCTGGGGATTGAATCTAGGGCCTCCTGCAAGCAAGGCAAGGGCTCCCTCCCTCAGGTCTTTCCTTTCTTTCTTTCTCTCTTTTCTTTTTTTTTCTTTCTTTTTTTTTTTTTTTTGGACATGAATGTCTATAATGTGTTGCTTCATGGTTTATGATTAGATATAGGGAGAGAAGAAAGCAAGGGTCCTTGAACTGTTTTAACTATGAAAGCATCTATCTAAGTTTGAAAATGACATGAATCAACTCATTTGATTGATAGCAATTAAAAAAAAAAAAAGCAGGGGAAAACGGGACTCACTTTACCAAAAAAAGTAGAAACTGACACACAGTAACCCCTACTGTGTAGAGGACTTCAGAAATGAATGCAAGAGGCCAGCCACACTCAGTGTCCTACAGGGAAGTCACAAAATACAAAGCCCTCAATTTACATATCAGTAAAATGAAGGTGGCCTCATACTGTCTAAATGACCTTCCAGAGTTTGTCTTCCTAGGCCCAACTCTATGAAGGAACAGAAGGAATGGACCATCAGTGTTCATAAAATAAGTCAGACTTAAAAACAGAACCAAACCAAACCAAACCGCTTCTGGGATCTATGGCATGGCATCGCTCCATTCAGGCTGTTTCCCGAAGATCCTGTGTGTAATAATAACAAAGACACACTTGTCCAAGATCAAACCTTTGTCCCATCTTCTCCACAGAAGTCCCTAGATCCTCAACTTTAACCAGCTCTGAGTCTCTTCAATGACTTTCCCTGATTTTTACTGCCATCTTTGAAAAAAGTACAAATTCAGAGAACTCAGGGTCTTCACTGACCCTGATCTGCTTTCTAGCAAACCCCCAGCTTTTCTCTTGTATATACATCAGTCACTGACAGACTGGCTCCTTGATGATACCCACAGCATGTAGCTAACAGTCCTATGCTGTCTCAGCCCGGAGTAGCCTCTTCTTTGTCCTGATACAATTACCTAGATCACAGGTCTAGGATGATAACTGCTGTGGTGTTCAACATGGTACTTAGCTGAACTGCCTTTTACTGTTCTGTTTCTCAGAACGTTTATCTCCAAAACCACAATGTCCCCAGACCCCAGAACATTCAGGCAGAAAATCTGGTTTTCAGTATCTCAAGAAACCTAACTAAAATTCGATATCCAACTACAATTCGGCTTTTCAAGTTACCAGCAACAAGATTCTCTAGTTATCATTATTAAAATAGTATGATACTGAAACACTAGCCATATCACACTAACCAAAAGCTAAGAGTGGCAATATTATGTGCTTGGCTCATATAAAATTGAGAAGATAGGTAGTTATTAAATCGGACTTGTTTTGAAGACTAAATCCTTGAGATTCATGGAGATAATAAAAAATAAAAAGCAGGAGCTATGAATATATATACACCTCAGTGGTAGCGTGCAAGGCCTTGGGTCCTATGGCCAGAGCACAAAAAAGGAAAATAGCTTGGGTTTTCTTTAGTGTTTGTTTGTTTGTTTGTTTGTTTGTTTGTTTTGAGACTGGGTCTCTCTACATAACCCTGGCTGTCCTGGAACCAGGCTGGTCTCGAACTCACAGAGATCCGCCTGCCTCTGCCCCCCCCCCCCCAGTGCTGGAATTAAAGGTGTGCAGCTCACCCAGCAAAGAAGGAAAATACTCTATCCACTCTTTCTCTCCATTACCCGAACAAGTGACGTAGCCATCACAGATTCTCAAAAAGCATGGGTCAGTCTATGTTTATTGTCAACATTCTTCAAGCTCTTGCTTTCCCTTGCCGTAATTCAACTTCTGATCTTTTCATCCCCCCATGCAAGTAAGATACTGATGGCTTCCTCTTTCAATTTCAACGAAATCCTCAAGGCTAAAATGCAAATCACATAACATGTCTCAGAGTTGGATCAGGATGGTTTTGACCATTCCAGAGATGAACGTTCAGTTTACAGTTCCCCTTTTAGGGAGCACTACTACTATTACGGTGGTTAGTACATTTCCTTAACTGCAGTCTCACCCACACAACAGAAGTGGAGCCAGCTACCAAGCAAGAGTGAAAATTGGTTTGCAACCTGTCAGTGGCCCCCTGTGCTTTGAAAATGTCACTGGGACTTTACAAGGAGTCTTCTGGGCTCTGAAGGACGCCTGGTTCAAATAATCTATAAATCACTATTAACAACAAACTGTTAGAATGTTCTGGAGGTTTAAGAAGTATTAAACAAGCAAACCTAACAGCAGTCACCTTCCATTTAGAGCGTGAGTGTAGAAGGGCTATCAAGTACAAACTCTAGAAGTTTTCCTCTTATCAAAATGCAAGGTGGCCCTTAAAAGTGGAGCTTTGGGAGCTTCTGAATCTAGCTACTATAGGGTAACAAGGACCAGGTTGCCCCTCCTGCATGAGCCAACCAGAAAAAGACCAGATAATATATCTAAACTAGTAGTTTCCAAGATGCTAATATCAGGCAATCCTTCAGAGAAAAAAACCAAGCAGGGCTTACACCAGCTTACTGTGCTCTGAGACCTCACAGGCCAGTAGGGACATTCAAGCACCCTCCTGGAGTTGAGGAAGGAGAAACATCAATTGGGGAGAATGTGTGGAGCTCACAGGACAAAGCATGAGAGCCAGTTAACTGCACAAAGAGCCCCAGAGGTCCTGGAGAACTTCACAGTACTGATGATACAAGCGTGTGAGGAGACTGTGAGGGCTCGGACTGAACACAGCAACTGAAAGCATCACAGACCTACTGGACACTCAGAGAGCCAGGAATAGTGGCTGCTCTATCAGCCCACCTAGAAACCTCCCTGCTCAGCTGGGCAGAGGCTCAGAACAGTCTTGCCTTAGTTCTAGGGAGGAGTTAGCCCTGATCTAAATGCTGTTTGGTTCTAATTTTTTAAAAACAAATCATAGGCCGGGTGGTGGTGGTGGTGGCGGCGGCGGCGCACGCCTTTAATCCCAGCACTCGGGAGGCAGAGGCAGGCGGATCTCTGTGAGTTCGAGGCCAGCCTGGGCTACAGAGTGAGTTCCAGGAAAGGTGCAAAGCTACACAGAGGCCGGGCGGTGGTGGCGCACGCCTTTAGTCCCAGCACTCGGGAGGCAGAGGCAGGCGGATCTCTGTGAGTTCGAGGCCAGCCTGGGCTACCGAGTGAGTTCCAGGAAAGGCGCAAAGCTACACAGAGAAACCCTGTCTCGAAAAACCAAAAAAGAAAAAAAGGAAAAAAAAAAAAAAAAAGCTACACAGAGAAACACTATCTCGAAAAACCAAAAAGAAAAAAAAAAAAAAAGGACAGAAAAAGGAAAAAAAAAACCAAAAAAGCAAATCATAGTAGTATGGTGTGAATGAACAAGCTGCTTTCCATTGTTTACCTCCACAGCCCATTAAATTCAAGCACAATTATATGAAGATACAAATAGCTAGCACACACGAAAACAAAATTT
Organism: Peromyscus eremicus; assembly: GCF_949786415.1. Lineage (NCBI taxonomy): Eukaryota > Metazoa > Chordata > Mammalia > Rodentia > Cricetidae > Peromyscus > Peromyscus eremicus. Next base: position 39,282,581 of record NC_081417.1, read on the forward strand.
ACAATAGCCGACATTCAATAGTCAATATTAAATATCTGACATCCAGTATTATAAGACATGCAAAAGAAACAAAAGTATAACTCACCATGATGAGAAAAGCCAATCGCTGACACAGAGCCACACTGGCACAGATGTGAGAATTAACGGAATAGGATATTAAGATAGTTTATAATGGTAACAGAGATAAAACTTTCAGTAGAAAAAAGGAAGGAATAAATTTCAGTGTCTAACTTTTAGAACGGAAACAGGACAAATAGCAGTGACTTGGATTAGCAGGTACTTAGAGAGGAGACACTTCCTAAAATGAACTACGTGGAGAAAAAGGAATTAAAATTAAAAAAAAAAAGATTAAAGAGGGGATATCTACAATTAGATCCCCTGCACACGATGACACGGGGAAGGGGATCAGAGACGACATTTACAGCAACGGTGGCGGACACTGCCCCAAATCTGAAGAAAGCCAAACTCAAATCTCACAAGTTCCATGAACACAGAGACATAAAAGCTGAAAGAATTCATAGCCAACAGACGCACACAGGAAAGTTCAAGAAATCCCTTCCGACAAAGAAAATGAGCCCAGACTTCTGGAAACACATATCTACGTTATGCAAATGAAATGACATGAAAATCACTAGAAACAGTAGCAAAAGAGGTAAGTATATGTTATTAAAAAAAAAAAAAATGGGGGGTGGGTGGATGGCGGCACAAGGCTTTAATCCTAGCACTCGGGAGGCAGAGCCAGGCGGATCTCTGTGAGTTCGAGGCCAGCCTGGTCTACAGAGTGAGAGCCAGGACAGGCACCAAAACTACACAGAGAAACCCTGTCTCAAAAAAAAAAAAAGAAAAAGAAAAAAAAAAAATATATATATATATAAAACATTATGAACATACTAAATGTTGTTGAATTGTATTAGAATGGTTAATTTTGTATTTTTATGTTTTACCTTGCTTTAAAAAAAAGTGTGTGTGGTGGGGAGGGGGTGCAAAACCTGCCACAGATGGCAACATACAGCTGTGATCCTAGCACTCAGGAGGTTGATGCAGAAGGATCATCAAGTCTAGTTCTGCCTTGGCCCTAGAATGAGAACTTGTCTCAAAGTAATTAAGAGATAGATAAATAGATAGATAGATAGATAGATAGATAGATAAACAGACAGACAGACAAGGGGCAGAATATGGCTCAGCAATTAAGAGTACTTGTTTTTGCAGAGGACCCAGATTTGATTCCCAGTGCCCACATGGTGCCTCACAACCAACTGTAACTCCAGTTCCAGGGTATCTGATGCCTTCTTCGACTTCCACAGGTACCGTACACATACACACACACACACACACACACACACACACACACACACACACACACACGGTGCACAGATACACATGCAGACAAAACAATTATACACATGAAATAAAATAAATCTAAAAGTTGTTTTTAAGAAAGCACACCCGTTAGCTGAGGGCAGGGCTGTGTACCTATAGTCCAGCTCTATGGGAGGCTGAAAGGCAAGAGGATAACATGACCCCAGGAGTCACAGCATGGGCAAAACTGCAAGACTTCATCACAGAAAAAGGAAAGGAACAAAGGAAGAAAGACCTTAGCGACATCCCACTGAGGGCTGAGAAAGGAATCCTCTTGTCTTCTGTATTCTTACCGTGATGGAACTCTGTTCCTCTTGCATGAACAGCAGGCTCCAAGCAAGACACACCTTTCCTTTATATACAGCATAGTTCTCATTTCTCTGCGGGTGAAAGTCTTGCTCAGCCTTCAAGCTATAATTCAAATACAAGCACCTTCAGGAAGTTTCCTCATTCCTATCAACATTTTAACTACATCGCTTGCCTTCCACCTCAGTGCCCGCCATTATTTACCCTCTCTTAGACAACTGTCATCAACCACCAGATGTGAGTCATCCTCCCATTCCCACAGTCCGTAGCATACTCTTTTACAAACCATGAAGCCAGATATTTGTTGGAGAAAATAGATCAATATAAAATGACTTTTCCATATAAATCTTAGCGTTCATTTGAATGTATTTTCCTGGGAAACCATTTGACTCCAGCATGTTTAAGCCACATCACAATTTCCTAATGAAACAGATAATAAAATATTTCTGCACAACAATGTCACAATTTGCATTCTTAGCAGTAATTGCTGATAGTCTTAACTACAACTGTCATAATAATGATGGCAAACATTAACACAGTATTTCTGTGCAGGCCCTCCAAGCACTTTGTAGATGTTAATTCATTTGATCCTCACAGTACCCCTATGGGCCAAGTTCAATGACCAGTCCCAATCTTTAGGCAAAGAAACTTCAGAAAATCAAAATACCTTGCCCAAAGGTCATCAAGTGTGGCTGGGATCCAAACCCAGGTACTGGTTTCAGATCCCAAGCTTTTAAGCAGGTTGTAAAAGCAGCTCAATAAAAAGATCCAGAAAACTTTGTGAAGAAAGAATTCTGAAAATACAGTTTTCTTGATGTGATTTCCTATTATTCCAGTAATTTCTATATAAATGATACATGTGCACTGCTTTAAATGTATGCCGATTTACATAAATTTTACTGTTACAGTGAAGAGACTGAATTCTATAAATAGAATTACTGAGATATTATATTCTAGCTCCATTTAGCAGTGGCCTAGAGGAAATAAAATTTGATAAACAATTAGATATTGCTCTTAGGAGGAAACATAAATCTTTAAATTTGACATCCACCTGAATCTGTGCCCTAACCCTGAGAAGTCAGTTCTTCTCTATTAATCTTATATGCAGGAATGTGCTGTGTTTATGATGCACTGAGTAGTTTTATATGGCACTAGAATTTAGGGTAGACCCCTTGAGTTTAACTTTGTCTAAAATGATTTCTATGATATGGCCAGTAGCTTTAATTCACAGTTAACTGTTACTCATCTTCCTTTTTAAATGCTGTATAGTCAGACTTTATTAATAGAGACAGACGACCGACACAACCACCCAATGTTTATGAGTAGGTATCCTTTTGCATGGCAGCAGGGAAAACTACTTTCCACCATGTTTCTTATGAGTCAGCAGATTTGGCACAATAGGTGAAGTTTATTTATTTTTTCTAGTTTGAGCTCTTGTGAATTTAAGTCCCAAGATTTTACATCTTACCTAATTTTAAAAATAACAACCTCAAGCTTTCTTTCCCTGTAATGTTTCTCTCTTCCTCCCAAATTTGAATCACAGTGACATATCTTTTAATGATACAATGAGGTAATAGAAGATGAGTATTGTTACTCAGAGCCATTTACAGAAAAGGAAGAGAAAAGAATCAACTATTTTTTTCTTTCTTTCTTTCTTTCTTTTTTTTTTTTTTTTTTTGGTTTTTCGAGACAGGGTTTCTCTGTGTAGCTTTGGAGCCTGTCCTAGAACTCACTCTGTAGCCCAGGCTGTCCTTGAACTCACAGAGATCCATCTGCCTCTGGCTCCCAAGTGCTGGAATTAAAGTCGTGCACCACCACTGCCCGGCAGAATCAACTATTCTTAATTGTAATTTCTTTTTTGCAATGTGTTTTGAGACAGGGTCTCACTATCTATCCCAGGACTTGAACTCTTGATACTTCTACCTCAGCCCCCCAAGTTCTTGGATTATAGACATGTATCACCATACATGGTTCCTGATTCTAAATTCCTGGTTGGATATTAATTATTGTTAATATATTTCTAGTTGACTTAGTGAATGCTACCACTTACTGCAAACTAACATTTCATTTAGCTAACAATATAATAAAATTTCAATTTAACTAAGCAAATATTGATTACCTACTAAGTATGTAACACTCCATGGCACAGTAGGTATATGAATTAAATTAAAAAAACCTTTCTGGGCCGGGCGGTGGTGGCGCACGCCTTTAATCCCAGCACTCGGGAGGCAGAGAAAGGCGGATCTCTGTGAGTTCGAGGCCAGCCTGGGCTACCAAGTGAGTTCCAGGAAAGGCGCAAAGCTACACAGAGAAACCCTGTCTCGAAAAACCAAAAACAAAACAAAAAAACAAAAACAACCTTTTTGGGCCTACCATCTGTTGTATCTAGGACAAGAAGTAAAGGTTATTAAATAAAGGAATCATAAGATGACAAGCAGAACTATCAAAATGCTGAGCTTTCTTCGTTGAGGGAGAAGGGTAAAGTTCAAGCTGTATCTATTATAATTGTATGTAATTGTATGTTTGTTTTTTTGTTTTGTTTTGTTTTGGTTTGGTTTTTTTTGTTTTTTGAGACAAGGTTTCTCTGCATAGTTTTGGTGCCTGTCCTAGATCTCGCTCTGTAGACCAGGCTGGCCTGGAACTCACAGAGATCTACCTGGCTCTGCCTCCTGAGTGCTGGGATTAAAGGTGTGCGCCACCACCACCCGGCTGTATGTTTTTTTTTTAAAGTATATTTATTTCATGTGTGTATACGTATGCATGTGGGCCTCTAAGAGTGCCATGACATTCACGTGGTAATCAGAGAACAACTCTGGGGAGTCAATTCCCTCCCTCTATCATGTGTGCCTTGGGGATAAAATGCAGGTCATCTGGCTTGGCAGCAAGTGCCTTAGCCTTCTAAGCCATTTAACAGGCTATAATTTTCTGCTTAAAGGTATTTACAGGAGCTGGAAAGATGGCTCGGTGGTTAAGAGCGCTTGGGGGCCCTTCCAAAGATTCTGAGTTCAGTCCCAGCGCTGGATAGCTCACAACCACCTGGAACTCCAGTTCTAGGAGATCTGATGCCCTCTTCTGGCTTCTGAGGGCACCTGCACACACTTGACACACAGATGCAGTCACACAGAGATAAATAAAAATGAATCTTAAATAAATAAAATGCAGATAGGTGCAAAACTTACATAAGTATATAAACTTACTGTCTCAATATATGGAAAATATACTGGGAACTAAAAGAAGAAAGGATTAAGAATGATTCCATTTCAAATTCTTTTTTTTTTTTAATTTATTTTTTATTTTATTTTATTTTTTTCCGAATGGACTTTGTTTACCGCTCTAGAACGACAATGTGGACTGGAAGAATGGAGCGGATAAATGAGAAGGGCCAAAGTCTTATGCAATAGCAACTTTATTCAGAGCATCAGACAATTTATACTCGAGTGAGTGTGAAGAGGAGTCACATGAGTAAACCGTACAATCACAGGGGCAAGTCTCACATGGCAGACAAGCACACGTGGCAAAAAAAACAAAACATGTTTTTCCATAGAGGCAGATAAACAAATAATTCAGCCCAGTGGTTCTCAACCTGTGAGTCACAACCCTTGACGGTCAAATGACCCTTTCGCAGGGGTCGGCTAAGACCACTGGAAAACACAGATATTTACATTATGATTCAGAACAGTATCAAAATTAAAGTTATAAAGTAGCAATGAAAATAATTTTATGGTTGGGTGAGTCACAAACAATGAGGAATTGTATTCAAGAGTCACAGCATTAGGAAGGGTGAGAACCACTGCTACAGCCAGCTGTAATAAATAATCTGAAGTTCACTCACCCCATCCAGGGCACCTGGGAGGGGCACAAAAGCCCATTCCAAGAACAGTTCCATGTTTTTGAAGAAACTGAGGTTATGAGACTTGTTTTGTTTTCTAGGAGTTTTCTCACAAGCACTCAGAATTCTCCTCATGGGACTGCATCCTTGGTACATGTTCTGGCAGACCTGATAAAAGGGTTATTTCAAATGGCTTAAAAATAGGCTGCTCACGGTAGTATATGACGGTAATCTCTGCCAACTCAGGAGGCAGAGGCAGGAGGACTGTCATGAGTTGAAGGCTAGCCTGGTCTACATGTGAGTTGCAGTAAGTGTAAAATAGTAAGATTGCCAAAAATAAAGTAAGATGCACACTAATTAAGTCCTATTTAAGTAATCACGTTAGTGGTGACAGTGTTACTATCCCACTGAAAACTTGTTTGTCCTATAGGGTAAGGAAACGTGCCGGGTACACGCCTTTAATCCCAGCTCTCGGGAGGCAGAGGCAGGTGGATCTGTGTGAGTTCAAGGCCAGCCTGGGCTACAGAGTGAGTTCCAAGACAGCCAGGGCTCTGCAGAGAAACCCTGTCTTGAGAAAACCAACCAACCAACCAACCAACCAACCAACAAAAAAAAAAAAAAAAAAAAAGGAAGGAAAAAGGAAGGGAGGGAGGAGGGAGGGAGGGAGGGAGGGAGGGAGGGAAGGAAGGAAGGAAGAAAGGAAGGAAGGAAGGAAGGAAGGAAAAAATACATAACTACCTTGATGTCGTACAACCAGGCATTTTAGCTGGGTACTTGGAGCCAATCTGAAATCTCAGCACTTGGGGGGTGAAAACAGGAAGGTTAAGAATCCAAGGACAGCTCCAAGGTTACATAAGACCTGGTCTCTGACAAATGAATAAATTCAGAAGTTTATAAAGATGCTAAGAAATGTAGAAAATAATTAAGAAATTAATTTCCAGTGGTATTAAGGAACTAATACTGGTTTTTGAAAACTTAAAAAAAAAAAGTGGAACCAAGCATTCATTCTGCCTTTCTAGTAAGAAGTGCAGCCCAAGGTAGCTGCATGAAGAAAGTGTCATCAAGAGAGTTTGTGTTCATAAAAGAATTGCAGCTAGTGGATGAAGGAGAGAGACAGGCTGGGTAGAATTCAGTGGCAAAGCATTGCTTAGGATACGTGAGGCCCTCGGCCCAATCACAGGCACCCCAAAAGGACCCTTTCCATTAAATTAATTTAGGAATTATTGTGTGTACATAGTGATCACCAATGGCTACTAACATCATAAACGGACGGCTGACTGAACATCTCTGCTTCCTAATCGGATAAAACATCAATTATAAATACTCTTTCCAAAATATTTGAACCTAAATCTCATTATGTCTCTAGATTTATCTGCCGTTTTATAGGAAACAGGGTCACAAGCAAAGGTAAATGACATAGGGATATGAGCAGAAACAGTTGGTGGAAAATTCGGGTCAAATGACCCTGTTTCTTCATTATGCAAATTGTAAAGAGAAAAGAAAGGCAGTGAATAAAAGTAAAAGACTTACAAGGAGCTATTGCTTGTATTATCTGGTTTTATTTGGCTATTGATCAGACTAAAAAACTCATAAAATATGAGGCAGTTGGAGACATCTGAACATGACCGGATATCTATCCAGTGACATTAAGAATAAATGACTTTCTAAATGTGGTACTATTTCTTTAAGAGTCTAGAATATACAGATGATGCTTAAACGTGGGTGAAAACAACTAATGTCTGGGTTTGTTTCAAAATGACGTGTGTAAGGAGCAGGGAGTGGGGAGGGTAATTGGCTGAAATCAGAAGCAGCTATATTTGGATCATCGTTAACAGCGCCATAAGTTTACAGAGGTTAATTATATACTTCAGACTACGTTTCATATGTTTGAGATTTTTCTGCAATCAGAAGTATTTTGTGTTAAAACCCTGCTCAGAGGGACAATAAGACAGAACACTGCTGCTTTTCTTTTTAAGCCCACCTGTGCCAAGCTCTTCTTTTAAATTTTTAGAAATATGCATAGATCTTAGTTGCTTTTCCTTAAAACAAAACAATATCCAGGGTCTCACTCTGTAGTTGGAACAGGCCTTAATCTCTCAGCAGTCCTCCGCCTCCGCCTCCCAAGCGCTGGGATTGTAACCATTAGCCACCAGATCTGAGTCTCTACTTTATTTCTAAGACAGCAGCCCTGTTTGTGACATAAAAACACACACAGTTGTAAAAAATAAAACAACAAACAGCACACGATTTAGTTCTAAACCAAACACTATAATGCTAAGCAATTTTCAAAACATAGTCACAAACTTCTGGAAGGCCCTAAGATCTCTTCAGGGAGCCTGTGCAGTCTTTCTTTTAGTAATTCTAAGATTCGGTAATTCTGGGATGTTGTTTGCCCGCTGCACTGTGTTACATCTGCGCTGATGGTAAAACCACAGCGGTGAGAATTACTGGTCCCCTGCAAGAGTCAAGGCAATGGTACCGCTGAGTTAGCAGCCAGGGCACCCCTCCTGGCCACATCCACCATAAAAAGGGCAGACACCGGGGTGAGAGAGATGGTCAGCAGTTCAGAGCACATACTATCCAAGTTCAGTTCCCAGCACTCAGATCCTCAGGTCCGGTGGCTTCCCATAACCTTCATCTCCAGCTCGAGGGGATCTGATACCTTCTTGTGGCCTCCAGCGACACATGAACTCGTGCACATACTCACAAGCAAGCAAGCAAATTCGAGCGGGTGTGTGAACTTGGACACACACAGACATACAGATCACACACACACACACACACACACACACACACACACCACTAAAAATGAAATAAACATTTTTAAAGGTAGGTATTAGGCCTAAAGCTCAGAAGCTAAGCACTTGCCTGATGTATATGAGGCCCTGATTTCAATTCTTAGCACCACTATCTTAAAAAAGAAAGGAAGGGAGGGAGGGAGGAACGAAGGAACAAAGGAAGGGAGAAAGAAAGGGAAACAGAAAGTTGCTGATAGAGCAGTGTTAATCATTAATTTTTTAACCTCATTCTTAGTATTCTGTATGACAAAAGAGGGCATACACAGAAAATACTTCTGCTAAATACTAAAGTCACATGACTGCAGGAAAAAACCTCATGTAATTGTGGGCAGAGCTGAACTAACTACCACAGCGTAACACCCCGTATTCACTTGAAAGGATGACTGGCAGAAGATGGCATTTGCCAACTAGAATTGAGCAAATATTTTCTTGAAAATGAACAAAGGAAGCTGTTACATCAAGGAAAATAATGTGTTTGTTGGCGATGGCAGATAATCCTCAGGCTTTCACGCAAAACTTAGTGTTTTGGAAAATCTTGCCACCATGATCCTGTCTGCTCCCTACACCCCACCAAGAGAAGTTAGTTGATACATTCAGTGATATTAACTCAGTGGTTTTGAAAATGTTTTTCAATGAAATGAATCAACATTAGAAAGATCTGCACAAATCAATGAACTAATACTTTCCAAATGACTAATGTATGGAATTATGAGACCACACAGACATCAAAATCCATTCAAAATACAAGTGACTTACTAGGCTGGATGGTGGCCCTCAAAGGGATCCGCAAATGAGACAGTCCCAGAATATCTATGGGAGCTCTAAATCTCGTGACAGGTGTCCTTATAGGGAGAAAAGGAGAAGCGGAGAAACAGAAAGGAAAGGCCTTGTGAAGACAGAGGCAGACGAACACTAGACACTGGAAAAAGCGAAATGGACCATCCCCCAGCTGTTGGAGAGAACTAGCTTGTACCTTGAGTTCAGACTTCCTCAGCCTGCAGAACTGTAAGAGAATAGGGACAAGGAGATGGGTCTGTGAGTAAAGTGTTTACTGTGCAAACCTGAGTCCAGCTCCTCAGCATCCATGTAATAGTCACACGGCACCTATAACACCAGACACAGGAAGATCCCAGAAGCTGGCTGGCTGGCAGCCTCGCTGTAGCAATGAGCTCCAGCTTCATTGAGAGATCCTTTCTCAAAAAATGGGGAGGGGAGAGCAAGCAATTGAGGAAAAGGTCTCTCAATGTCAACCTCTGAACTCTACAAGTGACCTCAAGATTGAACAGATCTGTGCACACGTGTTGGTGGTTTGAATGAGAATGGCCTCCTAGTCTCATGTTTGAATGTTTGGTCCCTAGTCAGTAGACCTGTTTGGGAAGGATTAGGAGGTGTGGTGGTGGTGGAGGAGGTGTGTCACTGGGAATAGGCTTTGAGGTTTCAAAAGCTCAAGACACGTCCTGTCTCACTCTCTTTCTACCTCCTGCCTGTGGATCAGGATGTGAGCTCCAGCAACAGGCCTGCCTGCTTGCCGCCACACTGCCCGCCAGCCGCCACACTGCCCGCCAGGATATTCATGGACTAACTCTGAAACTGTAAGGAAGCTCCCAGTGAAGCGTTCTTTACTGTCTTGGCCAATTGTTGTTTTCTGGTAAGACAAGTCACTATTGTGCTCCAATTGCCATACACAGTGCAAATAGCACTCGTGTCTGTTCCACGCAAGTACAGTGTATTGGACTCAAGAGGAGCTACTGTTCTTGTCAGTTTCTTCATAGCAATATGTGTCTTGTCTCTTCATAGCAATAGAACAATAACTAAAACAGAATATAGTAAAGTCAATGATTTATGTTGCTTTTGTTTGTTTTGTTTTGTTGTAAAACAGGGTTTCTCTGTGTAGCCATAGCTGTCCTGGAACTCACTCTGTAGACCAGGCTAGGCTGGCCTCAAATTCAGAGATCTGTCTGTCTTTGCCTCCCAAGTGCTGGTATTAAAGGCGTGCGCTACCACCACCTGGCTGTTTGCTTCTAATTTTAAGAAAATACCATTTATTAGCTAGGCATCTGTAATCCTAGCATTTGGGAACAGAGGCAGGAAGTTCAAAACTAGCTTGGCTACATAGTAAGTTGGACTCACATAACAAAACTCTGTCTCAAAAAAATCAAATAATGGGGCTGAAGAGATGGCTCAGTGGTTAAGGGCACTTGCTGCTTTTCCAAAGGACCCAAGTTTGGTGCCCAGCCGTAATTACATATCCAGGAGATCTAACTTCCTCTTCTGGCCTCCTCCAACACCCAAACTTACACATAAAAATAAATCTTAAAAAAAACAAAACAACAATAACATTAACAACAAAAGCTACCACTCACCACACCTTGGGAAAAGAGCTACAGTTTTATTAAAGACCTTTAAAATATCTCTGCCTTTCCAATTCTACGTCTTTTGAAGCCCAATCAGCTTTTATACCCTCCAGTCAAAACAACACACTGTAGAACTGTAAGTACAAAATCAAGAAGTATTCAGTAGTAACTAATAAACAGATATTAAAGGGATTTGCAAATGTTAATGCTAACCACTAATTTCCTTGAGCATTGTTAAGTTATTTTTTTCATAAAATACAGTTTATATTAACAAGCAATGAGATATTTTTTCCTTTTTGTACATTTCTTATCTCTCAACACTTTTGGGCTTTTTTGAGACAGGGTTTGTCTATGTAGCTTTGGAGCCTGTCCTGGGACTCACTTAGTAGCCCAGGCTGGCCTCGAACTCACAGAGATCCTCCTGGCTCTGCCTCCCGAGTGCTGGGATTAAAGGCGTGCGCCGCCGCCGCCGCCGCCGCCGCCGCCGCCGCCGCCACCACCACCACCTGGCTTTTCAACACTTTTTTAATGAAAAGATTTTTTTTCAGACAATATATTTTGATCATGTTTTTCCTCTCCCTCAATTCCTTCCATATTCTCCCTAACTACCCAATTTTATGTTTTTTCATTCTCTCTCTCTTTAAAACAAACAAAACACATTAATACACACACACACACACACACACACACACTACCCACAAAAATGGAAATCAAAATAAAGAAGTGAGAGACCAATAAGAAAAAGGAAAACGTGTTAGCTGTCCCTTTCATAGTCTGTCCTCACCCTCCCCCCAGCCCCTCCTGTCTCCCCTTCTCCATTACATTAATCTACTTCCCCTTCCTTGGAAGACACCCCCCCCCACCCCCCCCCACCCCCCCCCCACCCCCCCCCACCCCCCCCCACCCCCCCGCTCTCTTACTGTTACCTCTGTGGCTGCACATATCTAAAGCTTAAAAGCGAACATCCACACAAAAGAGAACACATGCAACGTTTGTCTTTGTGGGTCTGGGTAACCTCACTCAGCCTGATTGTTTCTAGTTCCATCCATTTACCTGCAAATTTCATAATTCATTTTTCTTAACAGCCAAATAACTGTGTGCCACGTTTTCATTATCTGTTTATCAGCTGCTGCAGATCTCAGCTGTTTCCCATTTCTGGCCATTATGTCTAGAACAGCAGTGAACATGGAGGAGCAAGTGTCTCTGGAGTGGGATATCAAATCCTGGGAATACACAACTGAGCAAGTTTCTTAACTTAAGTATTTTTGGTTTCTAGGAAATATTCCTATTTTTATTACATTTATCTGTATGTGTGTTATGTGCTCTCATGTGGAGGCAAGAGGAGTCTCCGGGATTGAATTCAAGCTGTAAGGTTTGGTGGCAACCACCTCTCTGGCTGGGCCATCTTGCTGGCCTAGTATTTTTAATTTCTACGTAGTTTTAATTTCTGATATACTTAAAAATAACTCATGTAAATATACGTCCTTTGGGTCTGTGAGACTGAAATGTTTGAGAACCACAGATTGCCTGTAATCAGTGAAAGAAGACAAATGGACCAGCCTAGTCAGAGAGTGTGTCAGTCAGGGTTCTCTAGAGGAAGGGAACCAGCAGGATGAAAAACTGTATACAGCAACACCAGCTGACCCTCACTGGGGGCTGAGCGTCTGACAGGCCAGCTCGGTGGTCCTTGAGGCAGAGGAAGAAGTCCCACAGTAGCCCGCTCTCACTGGGGAGGGCTCACTAGGTGGTGGCTCAGCCCACAAGGCTGGATGTCTCAGCAGTCCCAACCTGCTGCTGGGAATCTGGAAGGTTCCTGAGGGACCACTGATCCCTATTTCCTGATGGAAGCCTGGAAACTCCGGTTCTGGTAGCAGCGGAGGAAGCAGCAGCCACAGGAGTCACAGGGAGAATCAGCCAAGCCAGCAAAAGGGGAGTCATCTTCCTCTGCCGCCCCCTTTTACCTGGACTGCTACTAGAAGGTGCCACCAACAGCCCACAATCAGTTCAGACAACCAGGACAGGTCAGGCATGGCTCCTTACTCAGGTGATTCTCCTCTGAGGCAAGTGGACATTAAAGCCAACCATAATCGAGAAGGACCACATGGTTAGAATCCCTGCTCTTCTGAGCTATGCATTTCAGGAGCTTAAGTCAGGAGCACTGACAGTCCAAGGCCTGCCTGGGGCTAAAATTTAGTGAATGCTGTCTCAAAAACAGTGAGAGAAGGGCTTGTTCAGCCGCACACAGACGAAGGTGGGACCCTAGAGAGGATCTGCAGGGCCCCTGCTCAACGATGACGCAAAACTTTGTGAAGCATTCTGTTTCTTTAAGAGAAAGATGGCCCGGGGACATAGTTCAGTAGTCAAGCACTCAAGCCTAGCATGAGTGAGGTCCTAAGTTCAATTCCCAGTTCTATAAAAATAAGTAAATAACCTTGGGACTTGTTAGGTCCTCAGGAGTGACAGCCATGTTTTTAAGGGGAAAGTGGATTTGTGTTCAGAATACAAATGGATGGCTAGAATGTTTGCTTTTGAGACAGAGGGGAAAACTGTGCACTTTCCTCTCTCTCTTCCCTCCCTCCCCCTTCCTCCCTCCCCTCTCCTTCCCTTCCCCCCTCCTTCCCTTCCCCCTTCCTTCCCTTCCCACCTTCCTTCCCTTCTCCCCTTCCTTCTTCCCCCCTCCTTCCCTTCCCCCTTCTTTCTTCCCTGCCTCCTTCCAAGCTGAGAAAGCATGCAGGAGGAAAGCACGGAGCATCATGCAGGTCTCTCCTAGGAAAGCACGGAGCATCATGCAGGTCTCTCCTAGTAGCTCTCCTCTTGCACTTGCCTAACCATAATCTTGACTGCCCTGGTGAGCCTGGGTAAGGATTCTTCATGGCTAAAGTCCCTCCGTTTGAGGATAATAATGTTATAAAAGGTGACAGTGAGCACGACATAAGGTCACATAGAAATGTATTAAACGCAGAGGGAAAGAGAGAGGAGCCTACAGAATTCTAGGATCCATGGAATTCTGGCTTCCATCTTTTCGGAGCTATGTATTCTTGGGTGAATTTTAACTGATCTGTGCTTCAGGTTTATGGGCATCGAGTAGAATAACCGTACCTGTATTTGTGATGGTTGTGAGAATTAAATAAAATATCTATGATATACTTAGCAACTAAGCCAAAGGAAGCATCCAGCATCAGCTCTATGTTTAATGCCTCATAGTTTTCAGATCTTTTTCATCTGTTTAGATCTCATTCGATCACCTCAAAAACTGTGATTTCCTCACACTTCTCCAACTCCCTACACCCCCTTCCTCCACTATGTCCTCCAGCAACATCCCAACTTCAGAGAGGCCACATCCCCACACGGCTGTGGTGCAGACACCTGGCTTTAGCAGGCCCCCTTAGCTACTTCCTCTCTGCCTTCTGAAAAGAGGCCACCATGCTCCTCCAAAACCACATTCGGCCCCTCGTTTCTGCCTGAGCTGCTCTGCCCACCCCCATGCCCACAGTCTGATTTCAAGTCTCACCTTCTCCCAAAGCCTTCTCCAACCACCTTCCACACAGAGGTCCCCAATGCCCTCTAAGTTACTTCCACCCTACTGTGGGTTAGTTTTTATTGTCAACTCGACACAATATAGATCCACCTGGGACGAGGGAACCGAAATGAAAGAATTGCCTCAATCAGACTGGCCTGTGCTCTTGTCTGTGAGAGACTGATCGTGGATGTGAGGACCCAGACCACTGCAGGCAGCACTATCCCTACACGGGTGGGCCTGGGCTCTGTAAGAAAGCTAGCTGAGCATGAACCAGAGAGCAAGGCAGTAAACTATTCCTCCATGGTTCCTGCCTCCAGATTCCTGCCTTGACTTCTTGTTCTGACTTCCCTCAATGATGGATTGTGACCCAGGAGTGCAAAATAAAATAAACCCTTTCTTCCCCAAGTTGCTTTTGGTCAAGAGTGGTTTGTCACAGCAACAGAAAGCAAACAGGACACCTACACTGTCATCTAATAACCTCTGCATATCTATTTCCTTTACATTCTCAGGGACTAATGCAGTGTCTCATACACATGTGCCTAATTACCCTAGCCTGTTCAGGACTGAATAATAATGTCTAATATCCAAAGACCAGAGTCCCAGAAAATTGCCTGTAGTCTTAGGTGGGTGGTCACTAAACTGTATATTCAGCAAGATTTATTCAGTGAAGAGAGGGTCCATCCCAGCAGACTTCTCTGCCGTCTCCATCACCCATTCTTTGACAACGTCATCAATGTCTACCCTGCTGGTACACGGCATAGTGCTCTCCTGATAGCCAAATCTACTGGACACTTGGTATTCATAGAACCTCACAGTATATGTCACAATATTTGATAATCAAAGATTACTCATGGTGTGTGTGTGTGTGTGTGTGTGTGTGTGTGTGTGTGTGTGTGTGTGTTTAGAGTAAGGTAAATCAGTGTTTAAAACAGTCTTGTTTAGCCTGGCATTGATGGGACATAACTGTGATTCCCATACATGGGAGGCAGAGGCAGGAGCTGATAGCCTGGGTTACACACCAAAATCCTGTCTCAAACAAACAAACATCCTCTTTCTTAAGTATATGCGTATAGATAAAGTCAAGGCACCACCTCATAAATTATTTGATATAATTCTAAATGTTATGACATGATTTCATTAATCACATAATGGGATCAATAACTGCTAAATACTTTCTGAATAAAAAGTTTCAGGAAAGATAACTCATACACCTTTTAATTATTTAAGAGCCAGGGGTGGTGGTGCATGCTTCTAATGGCAGCACTCAGGAAGCAGAGGCAGGTGCATCTCTGTGAGTTTAAGGATAGCCTTGTCCACACTGAGAGTTCCAGGCCAGGCAGGGTTACACAGTGAGACCCTGTCTTAAAAACCAAACCAAGTGAACAAAAAAGTATTTAAGGCAATGAGAAAATTGGATTTTTTCATGAAATCCAAATAAGAAAATTTCTTTTTCTTTTAAACTCTGAAAATACATGTAGAGAAACAACCTCTAAACTCCACATGTAAATAAAGGACTTACATTTCTTTAGTATTTTAAAGTAAAAGAACGGTGGTGTTTTTAATACACCCAAAGCAGACGGTTTCCTCACTTCTCTCATTTCTGATGACATGATCAATGCACAGCTAAGGAGGCTATCTGAGAATTGCTTGTTTACACAGTCCTCTTCGCACTGAACTCTTCCAGGGCAGGACTGAATCTCACCTCTTACTGTACTGTTAGCACTGAGATAAACAGATGTGTGGCCCCCACAGGGGCGAAAATAGATGATGTAGGAGAAAAAGGAAGAAATCCAGAGTGGACAACCATTATACAAACTAGTATAATAAACTGGTGTTTTTCAGAAAGGATGGCATTATATTAGAAATGGACCCAAGGTTTACTTGCAAAACATCTTCACACATATACGAAAGAAAGCATCAGAAATAGCAGCAATTGTAAGGTTGAAAATTTTGTGTGTGTGTGTGTGTGTGTGTGTGTGTGTGTGTATGCGCGCGCATGCGCGCGCGCATGCATGTGACACTTGTGCACTACCAACCTTGCTGTTTTCTTTATGTACAGTTGCATTATTACTGGTTTTGACTAGTAAAGTCTACTGACTTCTGATACTTATCCCTTGGTGAACATAATAGTGAAACTGCTAGGCTAGTCATTAAGCTGAAACCCTTAACTGGTCAAAGGTATATGGAGATTCTATATTGGCCATGTTCTGTATCTCAGGCTGTGGGTAGATGAGTATTTATTATTCTTTGTACAGTATACATTTGCTGTGAATGTTCATTATGTTTTTGCTTATAAGAGTTTTTAAAAAGTGAACTTGAAATAAATTTTAAACAACTGGGTGTGGTGGTGCACCCTTTAACCTCAACACCCAGGGGGCAGAGGCAGGTGAATCTCTGTGAGTTTGAGGCTAACCTGGCCTACAAAGTGAGTCCCAGGACAGTCAGGGCTACATAGTAAGACCCTGCCTAAAAAACAAAACAAAACAAAAAACAACAACAACAAAAACCAAAACAAAGCACATTTTAAACAATACAGATCTAAGCCCACTATATATTAAGCCTTTTCTCTTAAAAAGTTTAAGTGGGGATTTTTAGTTGAATAAAACATGTATCAATAGAAGAAGCAAGAGAGGTGGTTCTGGGTTTAAGAGCACTTACTCTTCTTCCAGGGCACAGGAGTTCCCAGCACTCAAGGCAGGCTGTTTGGTGATAGCCTGGAATTCTGTTTCCAAGGGATCCAACACTCTCTTCTGTCTCCTTGGGCACCCACACTCATGGCATTCACACACACACACACACACACACACACACACACACACACACACACTTTAAAAAATAAAAAGACCCATATAGCAACAGAATTACATAATATTTACCAGTACAGTTCAGAATAACAGTGTTCCAAATGCAAGAAACACATAATAATTTTTCTATCATGAAACAAATCAAATTTTGTTTATTTTGCCATATGGTAACGAAAGGTGGTCTGCAAAGGCGTACAAGAGAATTACTTCCTGAATAATAGAAAATGAACCCATGTCTTCCATCCTTCCTACCTTCTTCACCTTCTTCTGTAGGGACAATTAGAATGTCTAGAGAGTTTCTCAAGAAATAATTTAATGGAGAATCCGAAGTCCCTGATGGCCAACACTGACATGACATGTTTCAAATTGATGAGTCTACTGTCTCCGTAAAGCAATCCAGATAAATGGATGACAACCGTACACAGACAATTTTCAAAATTAAAATTGATGAGCATGCTCCTTCTGCATGTCAGAGCTTATTGATCTCAGTATCCGTGTTGATAGAGGTGAATGCCAGGGAGAGTGCCACTGGGCTGCTCCTATGGGTCCCTCCCCTGCCAGGGAGTGAGCAGAAGCAAGTCCCTGGATCCAGACATGGCTGGAGTAACGGCAGGGAAAACACATTGCCCAGGATGAGCAGGCATATCGACAATACATTACCATACGCAGGAAGAATCCATCAAACCTTGACATATTTAAAAATTCCCCTCAGTGATACCCAGAGTCCGAGTACCTTGGCAAACAAAGTATTTCAGAAATTTGGAATTTCCCTACAGTAACTCACTGTGTTTGCAGGTTGCCAATTCAGAACAGACATGGATCAGTTCTTCACAAATCCCTCAGCATCGGCAAGCATTAGTTCAGTGGCTGCGTGTTTCAAATTTACCAAAACGATTTCCAAATTAAATTTTCTAAGACTCATTATGTTTTAGTTTTAGATCGTGTACCTTTTTTACTAGTAGTTTTTTGTTTGTTTGCTTGTTTTTTAATTGTTCTTTGAGACAAAGTCCCACTTTTTAGCTCTGGCTGGCCTTGAACTCACAACTCTCCTTCTGCTTTAGCTTCTCAGGTTTACAGGTGTGAGCTACCATGCCTGACTTTATAGGTAGCTGTGATGCAGCAGAATATACTACGTCAGAAAAAAAAAAAGGGCACTGTGTTTGATATTTTATAACGAAGAGCCAAGAGTGGTGCTGAGGACCATGGAGGTCATACCTCCTCAGGTTCTCTGAGGAAATCCTCATGCACTCAGTCAGATGTAGAAAGCGAAACTTTACGTAATTTGTTCAAACTCATGTCATTAGCAAGTAAACCCAGTTCAGGAATGGAGCCCAGACCTGACCAACACAGAGGCTCCTGTCCTGTCTGCGTGCTGTGTGATGTGCTGAAGGCACACTGTGTGTCCTGTCTGTGTGCTGTGTGATGTGCTAAAGGCACACTGTGTGTCCTGTCTGTGTGAGGTGTGATGTGCTGAAGGCACACTGTGTGTCCTGTCTGTGTGCTGTGTGATGTGCTGAAGGCACACTGTGTGTCCTGTCTGTGTGCTGTATGATGTGCTGAAGGCACACTGTGTCTTGTGTCTGTGTGATGTGCTGAAGGCACACTGTGTGTCCTGTCCGTGTGATGTGCTGAAGGCACACTGTGTGTCCTGTCCGTGTGATGTGCTGAAGGCACACTGTGTGTCCTGTCTGTGTGATGTGCTGAAGGCACACTGTGTGTCCTGTCCGTGTGATGTGCTGAAGGCACACTGTGTGTCCTGTCCGTATGATGTGCTGAAGGCACACTGTGTGTCCTGTCTGTGAGCTGTGCGATGTGCTGAAGGCACACTGTGTGTCCTGTCTGTGTGATGTGCTGAAGGCACACTGTGTGTCCTGTCTGTGTGATGTGCTGAAGGCACACTGTGTGTCCTGTCTGTGTGCTGTGTGATGTGCTGAAGGCACACTGTGTGTCCTGTCCGTGTGATGTGCTGAAGGCACACTGTGTGTCCTGTCTGTGTGATGTACTGAAGGCACACTGTGTGTCCTGTCTGTGTGCTGTGTGATGTGCTGAAGGCACACTGTGTGTCCTGTCCGTGTGACGTGCTGAAGGCACACTGTGTGTCCTGTCTGTGTGCTGTGTGATGTGCTGAAGGCACACTGTGTCCTGTGTCTGTGTGATGTGCTGAAGGCACACTGTGTGTCCTGTCTGTGTGCTGTGTGATGTGCTGAAGGCACACTGTGTGTCCTGTCCGTGTGATGTGCTGAAGGCACACTGTGTCCTGTGTCTGTGTGATGTGCTGAAGGCACACTGTGTGTCCTGTCTGTGTGCTGTGTGATGTGCTGAAGGCACACTGTGTGTCCTGTCCGTGTGATGTGCTGAAGGCACACTGTGTCCTGTCTGTGTGATGTGCTGAAGGCACACTGTGTGTACTGTCTGTGTGATGTGCTGAAGGCACACTGTGTGTCCTGTGTCTGTGTGATGTGCTGAAGTCACACTGTGTGTCCTGTCTGTGTGATGTGCTGAAGGCACACTGTGTGTCCGGTCTGTGTGCTGTGTGAGGTGCTGAAGGCACAGTGCTGGCTTGCTTTGTTTCTTTGTTGAGACAGGGCCTTGATATCAGCCTAGACTGGCCTAGAACTTCCTATCCTACCTCAGTCTCTCCAATATTGAGATTACAGGTCTATGCCACCATGTCTGTCTTATATTCACTTTTTAATAAAAATCTAAACATTAAAGATAAGTTTCTAAGTGGCTGAAGTTTTAAAACATGAAGGAATGTTTCAGCTGTATGTTAAATATGCATGAGTAAGAACATGAAGACGATCACACACCATATCATTCTTCCCTAACAGCTCTTGCTTCTCCTAAGTCTAGCCCTGCCTTTCTATAACAGGTGCTCTGCTATGCACTAAAAACTGACGCTGCTCACACAAAGATCGTCTCTTATTTGTAAGTAGTTCCTCTGTACGATGTTTTATAGACATTATTGAGATGGAAAACTGTGGTCATATTCTCAAAATGAAAAAAAAATTAAACGGGGTTAGGAAAACAGTATTTTTAAAACAGGCATCTGTGATATCAGATGCCTTAATATCATGAGAACTCAAAATACACACAACGCCACATTCAGCGCCCTTCCAGTGGAGCCCACCTCGATCTCATAGCTCCCAGTATGTGACTTAGCCATGGAACCAACGAGCACTGGCCTGTCCCAATCTAAAATAACAGGGACAAAAACAAACGTGGCTGTTCTGGAACTTACATCTATGTGAGACTTTCTATACCCTTTGACATACCAGTGAATATCCTACAAAGACTTCTTCGTAAACATATCGATGTTGGTTAATCAGATCTCAGCCTTCCCATCTTCCCTCCATTTTTTTTTTTTTTTGAGCCCTCTATGTAGAAACTTGTCCACTGAAAGTTTAAAGAAGGAACTTCTTATGCCAGGCGGTGGTGGCACACACCTTTAATCCCAGCACTCGGGAGGCAGAGGCAATCAGATCTCAGTGAGTTTGAGGCCAGCCTTGTCTACAGGGCGCATTCCAGGAGAGCCAGGGCTACACAGTGAAACTCTGTCTCAACACACAAAGCTTAAACTGTTTATAAAACTGTCCCTATCCTCCAGAGGATGCAGCATTCAAGGCACCATCTTGGAAGCAGAGACCAGGCACTCGGCGGACAGTAGCGGCTGTGAGACTCCAGAACTGTGACTGATACATTTCTCTACTTTATGTATTAACCAGCCTCCATTATTCCGTTACAATAGCATGAAACTGACTAAGGCACGGGACCATCTAGAAACACAAAACCTTTACTAAGGTTTCAGTGCATTCTTCTAGACCCTCATTCCTAAGCATATCATCCGGGCACTTGAGGAAAACCAACTAACAACAAATGAAATACACAAACGACAATAAATATAGAAGACATTGCAGGGCTGCAGTGGTTCGACAATAAAAGCACTTACTGGTCTTTCAGAGGACTTGGGTTCCACTCCCAGTACCCATACAGTGGCGTACAACCATTCATAACTACAGTTTCAGTGGATCCAACACCTTCTTCTGACCTCTGTGGGTACCAGGAATGCTGGCGGTGCACACGTACACTCAAACACTCTCACACACACACTCAAACACTCTCACACACACACTCAAACACTCTCACACATACACTCAAACAAACACTCTCACACACACAAAAATAAAATCAACCAATCTATTGTTTTATTTTAAAAGCTTTATTCACAAAATATAGTTATATGTATGTTTAAAAAAAAAGGTTAGGTAGACCTTGAAATAACTTTGATTATATTTCTGAGTTTGCTAGCTACACGGAAAAGCAATCCATTTATTTACCTGTGCACAAGGAAAAATGAGTTTTTCTCTAAATCAATTCCCAAATGATTTATGTCATTCATCTCCTTACATCTCTACCACCGTGGATTTTTCAGGACATTTTTACTGCAATAAGCCTCTATAGTTAATCAACTTCCAGTTACCACAGGCCTCTCAATTCTGTTGACTCAACCACAGTTTCAGTTTCCCCAGCAGGCACAGCCTTTCCAATCCCTCCACCCCCTGATGACCGGGAGCCTAAAACATGAGTAAGAAACAATGCTAGAAGACACTAAGAGTTGTGTGTGTGTGTGTGTGTGTGTGTGTGTGTGTGTGTGTGTGTGTGTGGTGTGTGTACATCTCTGGTATTGTTTCTCAGGGGCTATCATCTTGTTTTTTGAGACCTGGTCTACCTCTGGGACCTAGGGCTCAAGGAGTAGGCTAAGCTGCCGGTCACCAAGGCCTAGGCTTGCTTCCCTTCCCTAGAGCCAGGATAACAAGGTGCACCACCGTGGCCCTTTTCACCTGCGAGTTAGGGATCTGAACTCGGGTCCTCATGAGCAGCAAGCACGTGACTATTGAGTCCCCCAAAGTTTCTTTCTTAAAAACCAAAAAGGCTGGGCTTGTTTCAGGAGCACATGCACTAGAATTGGAATCACACAGAGAGGATTAGCATGGTCCTGCACAAGGATGGCATACAAACTCATGAAGTGTTCTTAACAGAAATACAAGATACCTTCATAAAACAAGAACAAGAGACTTCACAAATGAAATAAGAAAGAAGTACAGAGAATAAAGAAAGAAGTACAGAGAATACCAGCTCTTAGAAACTAATAATGGAATGGAAGAAAAAAATATGGAAGGTAAAGGTGAGGAAGTCTTGCAGGAAACAGAACAAAAATACCAAGAGATGGACAACGGGGGGAGGGGGTGTGTGGAACACGGTAAAGAAAAATTACAGGACTAATTCAAAACTTCTAACATGAACTACAGAAAGAAAGCCATTTCTCTAGTAAATTAATCAAATGGTAAGCACAAAATTGTCAAAAATTTCCAAGAAGAGAACAACATGAATTCTAGCATAATGGCAAAGAAATGCTCCTCATCATAAGATAGAAAAATTTCAGTGTAAAAGTTCAGAATAGAAAGTATAAAGGCATCTTCAAAGTTTCCACAGAGGAAGAAACTGGTCACATGCAAAAGTTGAGAAATAAAAATGGTATGATCTCTTAGTAGCAACAGTGGGAAGTAGAAAACAGCGGAGCAATGACTCTAAAGTCTGAGGGAAATTACTTTCAACTGGAGTTCTAGAACCAGAAGAGAGGAGATAGGCATGTTCAGATAACCTGTGGCCAAAAAGCCAGGGGTAAACCTCAGCAGTAGATACTTGCCCAGCATCAATGAAGCCTGGACTTTATCCCCAGCATTAACATACAAAAAGCATTACTTCCCATGCATACTTTCTGAGGAAGCTATCAGACCATGTGCCCGACTCGGAATAACAGGATGAGCCAAAGGAGCCCGGGGAAGAAGCTGAGCGTTTCCAGGACGACAACAGAAGGAGAGCACACAGACAGGACCTGGAAGACGATATTCCCAGAGGAAGCTTTCTAGGGAGAAACAGACCTGAAAGACTTCAAGTTGCTGGACTTGACCATGGTACGGCATGTCTAGAACTGTGTTTAGAAAGACTTAGATACAAGTTCAAAGAAAACCAGCACTTAGAATGAATGGAGTGGCTCCCTAGCTATAAGATGAAGTGGACAGGCTCAGTGATGAGTAGTAATCTGAAGAGCTGGTCCACATTGGTCCACACTAGTCCACAAGTGTTTCTCAACTGTTTTGATTAAGACCCACAGTGATGCAAGCAACACAAGGAATCACACTTTATACAATGAGACAGCCCTAGATGAAATTACCATGAAATGAGCTTACATTTTTTAAAGATTTATTTATTATGTATACAGTGTTCCACCTGCATGTATGACTGCAGGCCAGAAGAGGGAACCAGATTTCATTACAGATGGTTGTGAGCCACCATGTGATTGTTGGGAATTGAACTCAGGACCTCTGGAAGAGCAGTCAGTGCTCTTAACCTCTGAGCCATCTCTCTAGCCCCAAGATCGATTATGTGTGTGTGTGTGTGTGTGTGTGTGTGTGTGTGTGTGTGTGTGTGTTTGTGTGTGTTTCGAGACAAGGTTTCTCTGTGTAGTTTTGGTGCCTGTCCTGGATCTTGCTCTGTAGACCAAGCTGGCCTGGAACTCAGAGATCCTTCTGGCTCTGCCTCCCAAGTGCTGGGATTTAAGGCGTTCGCCATGGGGTATATATTTGTTTTTTTATATGTAGCAAATTTTGATTTTTTTTTTTTACTTTGGTCTATTTAATTCAGGCTTTTGTTTGTTTGTTTGTTTTGCTTTGTTGTTGTTAAAAACATGTGCCACCACGCCAGCCCTATTTCAGGCCTTTTTAATATTGGTCAGAATTCCTAAATTGATTTCATAACTCAGTAATAGATTGTGATCTGTATTTTAAAATATACTGCAAAAGACTGTCATATTTTATCAAAAAGAAAACACACCTAGAGTAGAGAACTGGAAGAGTTAGATGTATGGGAAGAAAACTATAGACACGAGAGAAAGCATCCAAATGGAGCTTTCAAAAAACAATCCTATTGGACAGGCGGTGAGTGGGAAGAAGACGATGCAGGCGAAGGGTGGAGGGTAAAGGCTCAAAGGCAGAGAGACGACAGGTGTGCTAAAGGCAGAACACAGGGCCCCAAGTTCAAACCGCGGTGAGAAGAGCCGACAGGAGAGAAGCAGACTGAGACACTCAGGAGTCTGCTCTATCGGCAGTGAGGACCGGGGTATGAGGTGGAGGCTGCCAGCAAACTTCAGCAATCATCGCAAGATTCGTACTTGTGAATTTTATGTGCATGACGATTATATAAATTTAAATTTTAAATGTAAAACATACCATGTAGCTAGAAATAAAGCTGAACGGTTGATGAACCGACTCAAGTTCATTTTCTTCTTTTGAATTTTTGTCACCTCAACTTCCCGTGGAAGTAAAGGATGAATTGGTTTGGGCAATGTCAAAGCAAGTGTGTCCCTCACAGAAGAAATACCCTTCGCTATCAACTACAGTAACTGAGGTATTTCCTTGTACCAGGCACTCGGCCTGGACAGATGGTTTCACAGCCACGAGCTTGTACTGCTCTTGAAGAGGATCCAAGTCTGGTTCCCAACACCCACATGGCACAGCTCACAACTGCCTATAACCCCAGCTTCAGAGGAGCCAACACCTCTGGACCCCATCAGCACCTGCTTATAATTAAAAATACATTTTAAAAAACGAGAGAGAGAGAGAGAGAGAGAGAGAGAGAGAGAGAGAGAGAGAGAGAGAGAGAGAGACTGCTTTCACTTTTCTGAGGGGCCCAGGCTTCCCTCACATTAGACTTTTGCACATGCTGGTCCTCCAACCTGTATTGTACTTCCTGACAAATGATAGCAAACTAAATGTCAAAAAAACCTTGAGATGCTCTCCTGGTCGCACAGTTCAGGATACATGCCCTTTGCTGTGGGCTCCTTGGGCACTCTCCAACACTTTTAACCCTGAATTACAACTGTTTATCTGCCTTCAAAATGAGATCAAAACCAGGCTAGGGCAGTGGCTCAGTGGGTAAGGCACTTGCTGAACAGCCAGGTGGGGAAAACAGTGAGTTCTGGCCTCAGCTGCTGAGCCAGATATAGCAAGAAATCCTGTCTCTATATAGAAGGTGGAGCTTGATCAAGGAAGATACCTGATGTCAACAGATCCTCTTCACACAAGTGTGCTTGCACACATTTGAACATGCTCGCAGGCACACACATGCTCACACAGGCACACTCACACACCCTTCACAATTAGACGAAAACTAATGAGACAGCAGAGGCCAGGCTGATTTTCGTTACGATCAAAGCCCCATTCATTGATAAAGTGCTGTCCGCGGTGGGCACTCAAGAAGTACTTCCTAGATATAAAGCTTACGCTCATTGAACCCAAATACAATGCTAAAGTCGACATCCTGATCCTACAGCCTATATGTGAGAAGTCAGAGTTCGTTCTAAACGAGAACCAATCTATACTCTGCCTACTCGACCTATGATGTAAACTGACCTAAAAGTACAGACGGACCCTGTAGACGGGCTAATGAGAAAAGCTCAACTAGGTGAGGTACACTGCAGAGTTTCAAGTCAAACAAATAAAGAGCTATTGTGAGGTAAGAAATGTAGGCATGCAATTAATATAGGGCTTTAAGAAGATTAGTCTCCACTGGAATGTAGGGTAGAATGGAAATTTTTTTTCCTCTCCTTTATTAGCATACATTTTAAGGTGTGAACAGATCACCACACCAATATGGCCAACCAACCACAAATGCTCAGTTTGCATGGGTGAAGTATAGTATTTATTAACAAGGGGTTTTGAGGGTTTATTATGTTCTGTGTGTGGTGCTAAT
Source organism: Peromyscus eremicus (assembly GCF_949786415.1). Lineage (NCBI taxonomy): Eukaryota > Metazoa > Chordata > Mammalia > Rodentia > Cricetidae > Peromyscus > Peromyscus eremicus. The sequence goes on from NC_081417.1 coordinate 39,308,362, forward strand.
ATAATCAAAGAACTTCAGGGACCAGAGGTATAGCTCAGAGGGAGAGGGTTTGATTAACAGGCATGAAGGCCTGGATTCAACACCCTGCATGTAAAAGAAAAACCAAACCAACCAAACAAAAATAAAGCAGCAACCATTTGACTTGACTCATAATAAAAGGAATACAAAGCCTTGGGAGCTGACCCATGACATATATGTCAGCATTCACGTAGTGTAAAGAAAATATGTGATGCTTAAAACGGAGGAGAATCCATTGGAAGGGGCTGAACTTGCTATTCTGGTAGAATCAAGTCATAGTTTCTCAATCCTCTTACTCCGTTAGTGCTTCTGAATAAATAAACAATTTCAAAGACAACCACGACTTCCAATTCTAGAGAGACGTCTGTTGAATGTGTTTCTGAGAGCCCAAAACTTTCTGATGAGGAGCAAAAATACAAACAGGCCAGGAAGCTCCAATTCCAGTAAAACAATGTAGAAGGCTAGAAACACACAGTGCTTACGGTGGAAATACTAGAGAGGGGCAAGCGGTTGAGTTTTAGGACCAGTGAAAGGAGACACAGAAGTCAGGGGAGACGTCCTGAGGAAGGGGCTCTTGTTGCTCTTACAGACTAGGAAACAACTCATTAGCAGAGTCTGTGGAGCGTATGAAGTTTCAGTTTTAGCTTTTGAGGACTGTCCACACTACTGTCTGCAGTGGCCGCCTCAGTTCACGTTCCCACCAACAGTGTGTAGGGTTGGCTCATCTCTCCCCACATCCCAGGCAGCGTTTGTTGGTTTTTTTCTCTTGATGATAGCCATTCTGATCAGAGAAAGACAGAACCCCAAAAGGAGTTTTGCTTTGTATTTTTCCTAAGGCTAAGGATGTTGAACACTTTTCATATATTATTGGTCACTTGTATTCTTTTCTTTTGAGAACTGTCTATTCAATTCCTTAGCCTTTCATACACTGGATGGTTTGGGGGTTTGGTATTTGATTTCTGGAGGTCTTTATAGATCCTAGCAATCAATCCTCCCTCGTGTAGTTGGAAAGATCTTCTCCCATACTGAAGATTTTCTGTTTAATGTGGCCCTGTTTGGGCTTGTTTGTTTTTTGTTTTGTTTTGTTTTAATTTGAGACAGGGTCCCATGCAATCCAGGTAATCTCCAACTTGCTATGGAGGATAACCTTGAACTTCTGAATCTCCTGCTCTCCTTCATCCCCCAAATCTATCAAACTGAGGGCACTGTGCAGGCTGGACAAGCACTGTACCCACTGAGTTACCTTCCCAGAACCTGTTTTTTGTTGTATACATGTTTACTAGAAGTGGCCTATGAGGTTGCACTATATGAAACTGATTATCTATATATCTGTACGTCTATATAGTTGTATTTCTAACTAGTAGACAGATGGCACATCAGTCTGAAGGATAAAGAATACCAGCCATGGTATAAGGCATAGATTTGGGAGTTATCAGCACAAGACACAGGCAAATCCATGGAGTAGTTTTAATTACCTATTCACAGGTAATACAGTCCAAAGAGAGAGCAACAGACACCTGGGTACCTAACATTAGGGGGCGTGGCTTTGCCATCCTTACATTTAGGTTGGAACTCATCTTAAAGAATCACTGTCCTGGGGCTGGAGAGATGGCTCAGAGGTTAAGAACACTGCTTGTTCTTCCAAAGGTCCTGAGTTCAATTCCCAGCAACCACATGGTGGCTCACAACCATCTGTAATGAGATCTGACGCCCTCTTCTGGCCTGCAGGGATTCGTGCAGACAGAAAACTGTATATGTAATAAATAAATAAATCTTTAAAAAAAAAAAAAGAAAGAAAAAAAAAAAAGAATCACTGTCCTTTCCTGTGACCCAAAATTCTTCCTTACAGCTTAATAGGACACAAAGAAAAGGTTGTGCTATGTCTTCATTTGAAACAACTAACAGAAAAACCAAGTTAAGGCAGGAAACGCAACGAACAGTGAACAGTATTTGGTAGCCAGGTGTGGTGGCCTGTGCCTGTTATCCAACTCCTGAGAGTTAGAGACAAGAGGACAAATTCAGGGCTGGAGAGATGGCTCAGTGGTTAAGAGCACTGTCTGCTCTTCCAGAGGTTCTGAGTTCAGTTCCCAGCAACCACGTGGTGGCTCACAACCATCCATAATTCGATCCGGTGCCCTCTTCTGGACTGTAAGCATACATACAGACAGAATACTGTATACATAATAAGTAAATAAATATTTTTTTAAAAAAAGAGGATGAATTCAAAGGCATACTGGTTACCAGTATGAATACCAGCCAGGCTGTGCTACATGAGGCCATATTGCAAACAAAACAAAACAGTAGTATTAGGAAGATGGGAATGATACTCTAGCACCCAGAAGACTGGACGAGGAGGGCTGCTATACTCAAGGCCAGCCTGGGCACACACTGAGCACCAGACCAGTCAGGGATACACAGTGAGATCCTGTTTTAACTCTCCCTACAAAAACAATATTCCATGGAGTTGGAGGTGTTGCTCAGTGGTATAGTAGTTGCTTAGGATGAGCAAAGTCCTGAGTCTTATCTTCAGTAATACACACACATACACACACACACACACACACACACACACACACACAGACACAGACACACACACGGGGTGGGGGCTGGGAAGATAATTTTCAGTGAGTTGTTTACCTAGTTTAAGAAAATTAAAAGCCCAGTATTGTGGTATACACTTGTAATCTCAGCACTGGGGGAGGAAACAGGTAGGTCCCAGCACAGCCTACTGGTGAGTTCTAAGACATTCCCTAAATAAATAAAATGAGTAGTAAAAAGGTATTTTTTTTTTATTACTACAGCTACATATTTACTCATTTAAAAAACTGGTGAAAGCCGGGCGGTGGCGCAGGCATTTAATCCTAGCACTGGGGAGGCAGAGCCAGGTGGATCTCTGTGAGTTCGAGGCCAGCCTGGTCTACAGAGTGAGTTCCAGGAGAGGCACCAAAACTTCACAGAGAAACCCTGTCTTGAAAACAAACAAACAAACAAACTGGTCGATGCGGCACATGCTTGTAATTCCAGCATTGGGAGTGAACAGGCAGGATCTCTGGGGCTGGCTGGACACCTAGCTTCACCTAATCATCAAGACCTAGTGAGAGACCGTGCCTCAAAAAAAAAAAAAAAAAAAAAAAAAAAAAAAAAAAAAAAACACCACAAAACAACAATTTCTTACTTAAGTTCATGCATTACAACCTGTTTTCCATTTTTCCCTCCTTTTAAAGCTGAACATTGTGATTGCTTCGGCAGCACATATACTAAAGTTGGAACGATACAGAGAAGATTAGCATGGCCCCTGCGCAAGGATGACACGCAAATTCGTGAAGCGTTCCATATTTAAAAAAAAAAAAAGCTGAACATAAAGCTGCACATGGTGCTGCATAAGCACTTCCCAAGTGGAGGCAGAGAATCAGGAGTTCAAAGTCACATTCACCTACATCGTGAGTTGGAGGCCAGCCTGGGCTACATGTGACCCTGCTTCAAAACTTTAAAAAGCGAGGAGGGGACAGGATGATAGTGCAGTAGTAGAGCCCTTGACTATAGTCTGAATAAGACCCTGTACTCAACTGCAAAAACAACTGTAAAGTAAGAAAGCCCGGACTGTTTAAACAGTACGTGCAGAACCATGACCCAGCACACTCAACGGCCTGTCCTCTGGTCTGCCCAGGACACCTCCGATGTGCTCAGTGTGTCTTGTTCTTTCTTTCAGATGGGATCTTCCTATGCAGCTCAAACTCACTACGAAGCTCAGCCTGCCCTCCAAACTGGCAGTCCTCCTGCCTCAGCCTCCCAAGCGCTAGGATTACATGCATGTGGCACCAGGCCTGACTTAAAAGTGAATTCTTTCAATAGAAAATAGAGGTTTTGTTCTGACAACTTCAACAGTTTTTAAATAAAACATGCTACCGACGTGAGATTCCGTCTACTGTTTGTTATTTGAAAACATCCATTCAAAAGTAAAGACCATCAAACACGTTGATCCATTCTCTGTCACAACACACATTTCAAATGGTAAACATTCTAAAATTTTTGTCAACGTTGGCATTTTAATTGCACACAGACCACCCTGGCCCCAAACAAATATAACAAAAGCAGCAGCTTCTCTGTTGGCTTTGGATGATCTGAACCACACTTTTAAACTCCTGTTTACTATGATTCCTGCAGCAAGTCCCAGCAGCACATTTTAGAACTTGTGCAAATTTAGAAGTAACCGTTCCCCTCAGTTCATTTCTGGTGAATGGCTGTGTGGAACTCTGGATTTAAGTACAACTACATTACTGTTCTCTGGTTCGTGTAGAATAATTCTTGGATTCACGGCCATGCCAAGCTAAATGACACTGCAAAGGAACCCTTTGTTTTCAAACAAACCAGTACTTGGCTTTAGATAATGCTATCAAGAATCTTATTCATGTGGCAAAGCCTAGCTAAAGCTGCAAAAGTTGAAAACAACAACAAAAACTTCCATCTTTATTGAAAGAATCATCTTTCAAGGTTTTGTTTTTTCATAAGAATTTAATAGAACCACAGAATCCGAGAGGTGGAAAAACTTGGAGTTCTTTGCAGTCAAAGAAAATGAATTCCCACTTGCTCAAGGTTACGAGTTAGTTAGTGGCAGATCTAACGCTGGCGGCCAGGCTCTCAATTCCCCAGGTGAGGCTGTTACACAGTGTGCACCAGCAGACGGTCTCTATCCACCAGCATTTACCAGGGGCCATCTTCATGCCCTTCACTGTGCCCGGCATTTTCACAGCCGCTGTGTCTCTCACAGGTCAGTTCATAAGTTATAATCACATTCACTCCCTTAGACATTCAATGTTGCCAAGAGTGCTGCCACGTGATCTAAATGGAAGGATGTAATTCGGTTACTGTGGTAACCACACTACTGAAGAGGATGTGTGTCAACAGCCGGCTTCTCTCTCAGACATTTTCCTTCCAGAGATGGAAACAGATTTAGATCGCTTGGAATTGCATTTTTGAGTAACAGCCTCTTTGCCAAGACGTATAAAGACGTCTACAGCTACCGCCTTCTTCATGGTCTGTATTCTTTCCCCCACAATGCAATCCTGATTGAGTCGTTTATAGATACTGTGTGGTACCCATACTTTCTCCTAAATTATTATTTCATCCAATGTACCGATATGATGTTTCCAGCTCTAGATTCCACGTATGCCTTCTAGAATTTCTTCTCTAGATCATGACCTCACATCCTTCATCAGGCCAATGGCCATTTAAATGATTATTGTTATGTGATAGAACGTATGAACTGAAGGACCATGCAAAATACATGTACAGCTTTTTTAATATCAAAATGTGGATATTTAATTTTTATAATTTCAAAACACTAGTTTGTTTTTAATCAAGAATATGTTTTGTGTCATATAACAAAAAGTCAAATTATATTTTTGGAAGTGCATTATCCATAAGATTGAAAGGTCCAGACAGTTTTGGCCGAGAAAAGGAACTTACTGTACTCAGTGTTGATAAGTTGTCTCTGGCAGCCTGATCTCATGCAAGCTTTTCTACTCTTGAATATTTGAAGACATCTATTTTACAGAATTCTCATAGATGTAAACCAAACACTGTCACAATGAAACACAAGTAAGAACAGTTAACTAGTCACTAACTTTGGTTAGGATGAAGATCCTGTTTGGGAAATGTCATCACGACTAAACATTAGCAAATGTATTTTTCAACACTTCACATTAAGTTGATCAACGTAAGAATGTTAATGTATCTGAGATGGGTGTCAACACTGTTTAAAAACAATTCCTGTGTATTTTGCTAGCAAATCTTATGATATAGACACAGACTAACTACAGACCTGACAAACAGCCCAAATTTAACTTGTAGTCAAATTATAATATTTAAAAGTAAAATTTATTATTGGCTGTGATGGCACATACCTTTAATCCCAGCACTTGGGAAGCAGAGGCAGGCGGGTCTCTACGAGTTCGAGGCCAGCCTGGGCTACAGAGCGAGTTCCAAGACAGCCAGGGCTACACAGTGAAACACTGTCTTGAAAAACAACAAAACGAACAAACAAAAACCCCACATAAACAAAGGAAGTAAATTTTATTATTATTGTTGTTGTTGTTATTGTTGTTTTTTTTTTTTGTTTTTTTGTTTTTGTTTTTTTGAGACAAAGTTTCTCTCTGTACCCCTGACTGTTCTGGAACTCTTTCTGTAAACCAGGCTGTCCTGGGACTTACAGAGACTGTGGGGGTGGGGAGTGGTCCTTTAGCTACATTGAGCAGAAAGAAGAGAGAACCGTCTCACTAAGATCGGGACACTCACGAAAAGGGAATGTCGCTGCCAGTCTCAGAGGAGTACAGGAGCTTTAAGAGGAGGCCATGAGCAACTGCACACCAACCAGTCAGATAACTCGGAAACGCACAAATCAGTAGAACAAACTAGCAAAACTAGCCCAAGAAGGAACAGAAAAGACAGAGCAAAGGAAAGAGATCAAACTGGGAATCAGAAAAGCTTTACACAAAGAAAAGTCCAGATACAAATGTCGCCCCTCATGATTTTAGAAACTATCATTAGATGAGGCCCTGTCTCAAACAAACGAAACACTGAAAAGATGAATAGCCCAATTTTTCAAATGAACAAAGATTCTGAATAAGATACTTCTCCAAAGGAAACATATGGCTGGCCAGCAATGCAGAACATGGAAAGACACACAGCATCGAGTTAGCAGGGCCCTGAAAATCAAAACCACAACGCCATTCCACATCCACTAAAATAGGAGATGAGTAACAAGTGTTTGAGGGTATGTGAGGAAATCCAAACGCTGGTGGCCTGCAAGACAGCTCGGCGGGTAAACTGTTGGCCACACGAGCCTGGCATCCTGAGCCCCAACCCTGGAGCCCACATACAGGTAGACGGAGGGAAATGACCCCACAAGTTGTCCTCTGACCTTCACATGCACACACACACACACACACACACACACACACACACACAAATAATAAATGGACATTTAAAAAATAATGCTACGCCATTAGACACTAACACAAAAACTATGAAGTCCAACAGATAGTCTGGAAAACAGTTTGTGAATTCCTCAAAAGTTAAACAAGAAGCACCTAAGGTCCGACAATTCTGCTCTTAGGTATACTCCTGAGGAAAGTGAGCACATATGGCCACACAGGATTTATTCGTAAATACTCACAGTGACATTATTCCTTACAGCCAAAACATGGCGATCACCCAAATGCTCCTCGGCGGATGGCAGAATAAGCAAAGCACGGGTAGTGTGTCTACACAACAAAATGTGTTTTAGCAACAAAAATGAAGCACTACACGCTTCAACATGGGTGAACCTTGAAAACATTGGGCCAGTGAAGAAAGCCAGTGACAGGACACTGCATATTGAATGGCTTCATTTTTTATGGAACGCCCAGAACAGGCAAACCTACAGGTGTGGAGAGACAGAGGGCTGAGAACAATGGGTCCAGGCTTCCTCTTGGGGGACGACAGTTCTGGAACTGGGGAGAGATGACGACTGTACTTCTGAAGAAGCCACTGGCTGAGGGCTTTCTCCTCTGGCTTTGTTTCGGGTTGTTTGGGAAAAGGTCTCAGGTAGCACAGGTCACGTCTAACTTGCTGTGTGGCAGAAACTAACCTGAACTACAGACGACTCTCCTGCCTCACCTTCCCAAGTGCCGTGGTTACAGACAGGTACTGCCGCACTTGGCTCTCTGAATTGTGGTTTGAAAGGATAAACTTAACGGCGTGGGCACTATATGTAAACGCAGCCACTTTCCCAGACACCACTCTCTCTACTTATTCTAACATCTTTCTAAGCGTTTGTTACTGTGCCTTTTCTCAGCATCGTTCTCCTCATCTGTACTAGCTGTGTGCCACCAGAACAGGATCTCTGAAATGGAGCCTGTTGGAAAGAATAGAACTTCAGCCACTTCTGGAGGCTAAACCCCAAGTTCAAGTGCCTGTATCTGACCTGAAAGGCCCTCCTTTGTCATGGTACCATGCAGCAGAGAGGGACAAGGATGAGGAGGGTCCCACCTTGTATCTACACTAGGCAGAAAAGCACCAATCCACCTCCATACACCACTTGAAAACAGCATTAATCCAATCTAAGGACAGAGTCCTTTCAATCTAAACCTCTCTCTAAAATATCCCACCCGCCAACACCATTTCCTTTCCCTTTTTTCTTTTTCTTTCTTTCTTTCTTTCTTTCTTTCTTTCTTTCTTTCTTTCTTTCTTTCTTCTTTCTTTTTTTTCTTTTTTCTTTTTTTTTGGTTTTTCGAGACAAGGTTTCTCTATGTAGCTTTGCGCCTTTCCTGGAACTCGCTTTGGAGACCAGGCTGGCCTCGAACTCACAGAGATCCACCTGCCTCTGCCTCTCGAGTGCTGGGATTAAAGGCGTGCGCCACCACCGCCCAGCAACACCATTTCCTTAAGGATTAATATTCCTATCGACAACTTTGGGAGACACAATTAGACCACAGAAGCACCTTCTTTACCCAGAAATGCTAACACACCTTATTAGATAGAACTATTATATATGAAAGCAAAAGAGATTTTAGACCTAAAATGTTTACCGTTTTTCCCTGTTAGAGGCTCATCGCATATCTGCCAAGCGAATGACCACCACCACCACCCCACCCCACCCCACCCCCGCCGCCAAAAAGGGCCAAGTGATGATTAATATAAGTGATGCTGGTACCTGAGTGGTTTTAGAACACAAAGGTGTCTGTTTTCAAGTTCAATGGACATTGGTTACTAATAGAGTCTGAAAGTCTGGCAAACAGCATTCAAATTCTGGTGGCTCAAGGTTTCAAACAACCAGCTTTTATAGAATTTTAAGTCCTTTTCTACTAGACAGAAATTATAATATATTTAATGCATCTTCAGTCAGAGTTCTTGAAATCTGGCACCAGTTTCTAAACTAAAACATTAAAACTGTTTCAGAATAATAAAGTAAAAAGATAGAGCCCATTTTCAAACTCACTTAACTGCCTCATCAGGAGAAGGTTATCTGGGTTATTTGTAGGTTTATTTTGCCGGCGCTTGCTAAAAGGAGTTAGCTTTTACCCCCTTGTTGATAGGCACAGGGAAGTAAGGAATAAAGCTGGGGAGACCCGCAAGGAGGGGCTCTCGGGCAGCAGCCTTCGAGGCCTTGCTATACCCAGTGTGCTCATCTATAAATAAAACTATTTACCCGACCCATAGCTGGTGTGAGTTTAAGCCTGTTTTTTTGTTTTGTTTTGTTTTGTTTTTTATGTGTATGGCTGTTTTGCCCGCACATACATCCCTGCAGCATTAGCATGCCTGGTGCCCACAGAGGCCAGAAGAGGGAGTTGGACTCCCTGGAACTGCAGTTACAGATGGTTGTGAGCTGCCATGTGGGTGCTGGGAAACAAACCCAAGTCCTCTGTGAGAGTGACAGTGTTCCTAAGCATTGAGCCGTCTGTCTGTCCAGCCCTATTGTGGCCTTTTAATAAACTCACCTTTCCCTGCCTGCAGCAGACGCTAATCCCCTCTCTTTGCTCTCTGAAAGGTGGGTACAGAGACCATAAGGAATAAAATTACAAAGATCCTGACGACAGAAAACACTTGGCCTAGTGTACACCATTAAAGGGAGAAGAATTAGGTAAATAAAAGGACTTTCCTTTTCCCATGGCACCAAACCTACATAATCTTAAGTAGGTAAACTATAACATGACAATACCATCAGGCACTATGGGGAAAGAAAAAGTATCTTTTCACTAATTATGCTGGCGTATGTAATAGCTGTATTAGGAAATAAGTAAGTTCACAAGCAGCAGAATAGTGCAGGTTTCGATTAAATGCTTCTTTTAATGCCCTAACGATAGCTCAACATTTGGCCTTATTTGCAGTAGCAGAATGGAAGGCTTCACCCTGAACTGCGTCACAGCGCTTGACAACACGAAAGGAAAACAAAGCCATGGTCGGAATATGAAATGTCCCCCCAAAGTCTGGTGCCTTAGATGATGCTTGGTCCCCAACGTGAGGGGCTATTCCGAAGTCTGTGGAGTCTGTAAGACATGGGGCCTGGCTGCTGGAAGCAGCTCGCGAGGGGTCTTTGAAGGTTACATCCTCCTCTGTTCCGGCCACACTCTCTGTTCTCTGGCCCAGCAGTGTCCGAAGAGGTCCAACGCATGTTCCTTCCACACCTTCTCGGCTATGATGGCCCAAAAATCTCTGACACCAGGAGCCAAAACAAACATGCCCTCTTTTATATCATTTCTGTCCAGCATATTGCTCACAGCGACACTGAAGGAACTAATACACACAGCAAGGTGCTGGCAAGATTTTATATGTGGTGTGTGTGTTTTTTAAACAATAGTGACTTTATTAAGATCTATAAAAAGGCTGGGCGGTGGTGGCGCATACCTTTAATCCCAGCACTCAGGAGGCAGAGCCAGGCAGTTCAAGGCCAGCCTGGGCTACAGAGTGAGATCCAGGACAGGCACCAAAACTACACAGAGAAATCCTGTCTCAAAAAACAAAACAAAAAAATCTATAAAAAGAAGATACATATATGGATGGATGGATGAATGGATGGATGGACAGAGAGACAGACATAGACTCTGACTCCAAAAACCACACCCAAGAAACTGAAGAGATGGTTCAGTGGTAAGAGCACTTAATTTTTGGAGAGGACTGGAGTTTGGTTCCAGTGCTGACATCAGGTGGATCACAACCACCTGTAATGTTAGCTCCAGGAGATTCAACACCTTCTTCTTTCCTACGTAATCACCTGCACTTCTGTACATGTATGCATGCACGCGCATACACACACACACACACACACACACACACACACACGCATCACCCACACATACCTTTAGACATAAGACTAATATATTTATTTGAAAACCTACACACACACAAAGAGAAAAGGAAGAATATAAATACACAATGGCAATAATAGTAGAAGCCAGAAATAAAGGAATTCTAAGACAAAATCTAAAGATTGAAAAAAGGGGCATCGTCATAGAAATACTAAAAACCCTCTCCTAAAACACTGGAGTATCTCACCTTTCATTAACTAAAATATTCTCTTTCAAACAAGAAACCAAAGTGCAGCTGGCTTTCCCGGACCGCCAGCCCCAAATCATAACATAGAGACTTATTATTAACTATGAATGCTTGGCCTTACCTTGGGCTTGTTTCTAGCTGGCTTTTTTTCTTTAACTTAAATTAATCCATTGCTATTAATCCATGTACTGCCCCAGGCTCGTTTACCTCATCTGTGTACTGTCCATCCTGCTTTTCTGCCTCCTCCGTGGCTGGCTGACACCCGCTGGTCCCCTTTCTCTCTGCCCACCAGCCCCGCCTATCCCTCCTCTGCCTAGCTATTGGCCGTTCAGCTTTTTATTAGACTAACCAGGTGCTAAGGTAGACAAGTCGAAACAGCAACACATCTTCTCATAGTTAAACAAATGTGCATAAACAAACGCAACACGTCTTTACATAGTTAACAATTATTCTGCAACACAAACAAATGTAACACATCTTTACTTAGTTAAACAAATATTCTATTCTATAACACTAAAGTAAACACTGATGTGGGGGGAGAAAAAGATAAATAAGAAAAGAGAATACTATTCACGTCCCAATAAATTACCCACTGTGCAAGGCTACATATACTTACAAAAATCACAAAGAGGAAAGAAAGAAAAAAAATAAAGGAAGGAAGACAAGCAGCCCCATCAGGGCCAGTGAGATGGTTCAGCAAGTAAGGGTGCCTGATGCCAAGCTGATAATCTGAGTTCGAGTCCAGGTCCCACAAGGTAAAAAGAAAGAACCAACTCCTGCAAGTTGTCTCTGACATCCACATGTTACACAAGTGTGGGCAGGCGCGCACGCACACACACACACACACACACACAGAGAGAGAGAGAGAGAGAGAGAGAGAGAGAGAGAGAGAGAGAGAGAGAGAGAGAGAGAGCCCATAAAACATAGTAGTCTTAATTCTGGATGTTTTCTTACAATGCCCCAGTCCAAATAAACAAATAATATTGTAGTTTATGTTCAATTTTAGTAGCATGCTGTGGAGAGGCAGCAGAAAAACATCGTTTCAGAATCTACTAATGTTTATAAAAAGTACGTCTTCACTCTTGTGCAGCCTAAGTAGCTTTGCCTTGGGGCGAAGGGCCTCAAACATCTGGCCCAAGCACCTTGACAGGCAACCTGAAGTCGGAACGCAGACAGCCACTGGTCTGGGTTGCTATTGCACTCCTGTCCCCAGCCGGGACCTGGGCCAGGCGGATCCAAGATCTTGCCCGTGTGGAGCTACAGATGGAAATCTGGAGGGCAAGCGTTCGGAAACTTGATACACCACTTCTCAAAGCACAATAACCTTTGGTCTACGATAGCCTGAATCTTCAACTTATTTGAAAACCAACAACAAAAAAAGTAGTTTTTAGGCCAGATACTTGAACTGTGTCATATTGCGGAGTTCTCATTCCAAACCAAACACTCTGTTTCACCCATTATATCCCTGACATCTTTTATGGGGGAAAAATGAAGAAACTGATGTTGTTGCAATAACATGATTAAAAGAAAAATTTATAAATAACTTCAATTTTCTTAGTTCATGTCAGTGCTTAAGGAAAAGAACAGCTTATTTAGTGGTGAGGAGGTAGGAAACTTCTGTGGATATTCTGAAAGGAATTACTGGGTATCCTCTAGGCCTTCAGAGGCCGAAACCACTCATACTTCATAATGTCTACCTTCCCTCGCAAACTAAAAGCTCTCCTTTTCCTTATTAAAGGCCTTCTCTTTAACGTACCACTGTAATTAGCATCTCTTTTGCTCAAGATCAAAATGAAGACTGAATGGAGAAAGGAAGGCTGGAGAGATTCGCTTGATGCAAAAGCTAGGGAGAAGAGAAAGGAACGAGGAGAGAGAGACAGACAGGCAGAGAGCCGGGACTCTGGCAAAGAGGAAGGCACCAGGAGCTGGAGGGGCAGGTGTGGACCACTTCCGTACACAAACTGCTGCCATGAAAGGGACGTGGAGAGATGTCAACACAGACGCTGCCTGGAAAAACTGGGGGTCTCAAAGAGGGAGATGTGTGCATGGCCTTTTACCTACCGCCCCCTGCCCCAAGACAGCCTAGAATAAAACAGGATCATAAGAAAGGCCGAGGTAACGTATTTCCACCACTGATGGCTGCGCTGTCGGACTAACTACCTCAAATAATGTGCTTATGCCTAGGAGAACATTTTAAACAGCTCAAGTTCAGTTTTCCTTTCTAACAACTCCTGAGCAGCCACCTTCTCCTTGGTTCAATTTCATCATTTCTGCCTCTCCTGTGATTACAGTAAATTACCTATAAATACTCCATCGTCGCTTTTCTTAATTATCACGTGTTTTAGATCCACTGACAACACACACCTGTGACCCATAAGAGGACATGTGCTTTATGTTGTTTTGGGTGGATTTGTCAATCCGTCCACACACTCCCACTCATTCTCTTTATTAGGAGTAGTATAAATTTCCAAGAATGTGAGCCAGGTTTGGGGCATGGCAGCTGGCCAGGAAACACAGTGAATAACTGATTCAAAGGTGTACGGAATCTCTGACGTTCACCGCCTACGTAGCATGACTCTATCCAGCAAGGCAAGCCTGTTTCAATGTTTTTAAAATGGCGCCAAATGCCTGCAATAGTGGCTCACACCTGTAATCCCAGCACTTGAGAGGCTGAGGCAGGGGGATTATCCTAAATTCAAGCATAGTCGTGGTTTTATAGGGGCTTTTTCAGAACAGGCCGAGCTACAGAGTTAGACTGTCAGACAAAACAAAACAAAAGCAGCTCGGAAAACATGTATGTGCATGCACATAAAATAAAAGCTTAGGTCAGGCGTGGTGACGCACGCCTTTAGCCCCAGCACTTGGGAGGCAGAGGAAGATGGATCTCTGTGAGTTCAAGGCCAGCCTGGTCTACAGAGCGAGTTCTAGGATAGTCAGGGCTGTTACACAGAGAAATCCTGTCTTGAAAAACCAATATATGTGTGTGTGTCTGTGTGTATGTATATATGTATATGTGTGTGTATGTATATATGTATACATACATGTATATCTTCTTGGTTAGGCAGTACTCAGGCATCCCTCATTCTCTTGCTCTGCTAGCACATGGCAGTCTGCCACGTGTCTTCACACCTTCTTTGTGACTCTCCTCTTAGAAGGACCCCTGTCAAACTGCATGAGGGCTCACTCAACTCCAGTATGACCTCACTTTGACTTGATAATGTCTGCAAAGACCCTATTTCCAAACAAAATCTCCTCCGCAGCTTCTAGGAGTTAGGGTTTTTAACGTATATTTTTGGAAGCTATAATTTAAACCATAACAAGTAATGAGCGAAGGGGAGATGGTAGACACTGTTAGGTTGTGTCCCACCTCTCATCTGCTCCCCCCTCCCCCTTCCCCAGCCCCCCTTCCCTCTTCAGTGCTTTGTGCTTTGGTTTCGGGTGGGGTTTCCCGGTGGCACAGCCAGCCCTACAGGACCTGGGTCACAACGAGCATTGAGAATCAGTAAACTCAGATCTGTATGAGGGTACCGTACTAGGGGTTGAACCCAGGACCTCGCACATGCTGGACAAAGCAAGCGCTCTACCACTGGAGCTAAGATTCTGCAGTTTAAAAAAAAATAGACCTGTTCTAGAGATTACAGCCTTCAGTGAACTGTGGTCAGCCATTTTCACCATATGGTGATTTCTCCAACAACCCTCTGAGAGTTCAGATACGGAAAAAGGATAGAAAGGAGGAGGCTCAAGGAATCTGGTATAGAATAAAGAAGCAAGGGTGGGGAGAGAAAGTAGAAGATGAGTGTTAAAGGAAATACAGCTTTCCACTATGTTCTGCCACCACCGACTGGCCCTACAGAAAAAACAAATCCTTTAAGGCGCTCTGTATCCTACTATAGAGACATTTGCTCAGCTGTGTCCACTGATGCTCTAGTCACAATAGCCAGATAATTCAAGCGGTGAATGGCTAATAAAAATGTGGTACATTTGCACAATGGAGTTCTAATCAGCTATAAAAAAAATGAAATGAAATATGTAGGCAAATGGATGAAACCGCAAAGTATTATACAGAACGAAGCAACTCAGAGCCAGGAAGACAAATGCTGCGTTTCTCTCTTACAGCAAGGTGGAAGGGAACACGGGGTGAGAAAGAGAAGTCACTCTAGAGAGGGGGTTAGTAAGACACACGTGCTCTGAGGGGAACAGGGCCTAACTGGGGAGGGGGCAGGAGGGTGACACAGAGGGAGAAGAAAGAGAGCAATGACCCTAAGGATGTCTGAAAAAGCCACGGGAAAGATATTCGTTTATAAGCTCACTGAAAAGTACATACATGTGTGTTTGTGCATCTGTACACGTATATATACATATATAGTTTAAGTGGAGTTACACAACACAGGGTGACAATTCCCCTTCCCCAAAGAGCTGTAGACTGTCTAACAAGATCCCCAGTGCCAGCACTGCGGGGATGGCTTAGTGCCCGAGACCAGGAGCGCTGCTCTTGCGAAGGACCCGCCTCCACTGCAGCACCCACACTGCCTCACAACTGTCCGACACTCCAGGTCCGCGGAGACCTGATGCTTCTAGCCTCCGAAGGCACCAGGACTCGTGTGCACACACCACACACAGACACACAATTAAAACAAACAAACAAAACTCCAGCTCCGGTGCCCGGCAAAGGAAAACTCCCTTCAAAGTGCTGGTTAGTGGGGTCCAAGAGACTCCCAAAACAAAAGAGGCTGTTGCCGTTAACCTTGGTTGCCTCCCAGAACTTACAGGTAAGGCTCAGCTGCTGAAGACACCACATACCTCAGACACAGGACTTGGAAGACGCAACCTGGAAGCCACCTCCCTGAAGACTAGCTCTTAAAGTATCAGGAGGTGCTATGCAAGCTGCCAAGGGAGCAATCCGACCCAGCCGTGAATCCTGCAAACTATGACAATGGCCTACCCAGCAAGGCATCCCCAGTGGCGCAGTAGTAGTACGTATATCTTGAGGGTGACCAACAGCTGTCTAATTGGATTTATGGATCACTCCACAAATGAGAATTTATGCCTAGACCCGGAAACCTAGCCAACCACCTGTGGCTGTAGAGATCATGGACCCCAGAGGAACCCTGCTACTGCTATTTCCTAAATCAATATCGTGTCTAAATGCTTAGACCTACAAATAAATGTAGCTTTTGCCCTTCACCAGGGAAGCTTCCTTTTTTTTTTCTCTTTCAGCAAATGGAGGCTATTACATAGATCTAAAAACTGCTCAAAATGCAGAGAACAGAGGACCATGGGAGCCCAGCCCCAATCTACATGGATATGTCTACAACGTAACTTCAACACCCAAGGCTCAGGGAGCATCGTGGAAGAGAGATGAAAAGATTTCAAAAGCCAGAAGACCTGGATGCCAACTGTAAGACAGTGCCCTCTAGACATGACAGGGATGATACCACTGTAAAATCTCCAAATATGGCTGCACATGCAAGACCTACCTAATGACCACACCAGTTGACATGCCTATGTGCATGGGGGAAATCTCACAAGGTCCCCAAGCTAGTCATGTATCACATATCTCGTACGTGAGTGTATTATTTATGCACTTGACCTACGTGTTGGAAACTCAGAAATTTAAAATTAATTAGCCTCTGTGTTAGATGGCCCAATAGCCTAAGCCATAGCCCTAGCTTGGAACTCTCGAAATCCCCGTCTGCCTTCCAAACACTTTCATAACAAGTATGCACTGCCGCACCCGGCTCAACTTTAATCTCCTTTTGTTTAAAAGCCAGAATAATGTCAGGCATGGTGGTCATGTCCGGAAGTCCCAGCTACTCCAGAGGCCTAGGCAGGATCATCACTAGAGGCCAGGAGTTGGAGGCCCCATCGGGCAACATAGTGAGACCTTCCATTTCAAAAACAATTAAAAAGCAAACAATGACAGCAATAAGTTTCTTTCCCATTTTCAATTCAAACAAGCAAACTACTTCAGTCCTAATGACATGCCACTGAACGAAAGGAAGTAACATCCCAGAGTCTGGAGACTGGCCAATCCCATCCCAATGATGAATCCGAGTGTGTGTGAGTGTGTGTGTGTGTGTGTGTGTGTGTGTGTGTGTGTGTGTGTGTCTTGCACATATGTGAGTCTGTGTTCCCGTGCACATTCACACAGAGGCCAGAGCCAGGCTCTCACTCTACCACTCCTGCCTTGTCGCTTAGCCAGTTCCTTACAGACTTGGAAGCTAGGCTTTTTGGCTTAAGCTAGCTGATCACCCAGTCTCAGGACCCACCTGTCTCCACTCTCCAGGGCTGGGTTACAGGGATTGTGCATCCATGCCCTCGTTTTTATGTGGGTGGATTCAAACTCAGGACCATAAAGCAAGTACTCTTACCTGCCAGTCTCTCCAACCCCAGAATCCCACTTTTTACAGATGAGTGTTATAAAATACGTCTTAACTAGAGAACAGAATGCTTGGCATTAGCTCACTTGGCAAATAGACCAGAAAACTGGGGGGCGGGGGGCTTGGAGATAGCCATTGGCAGAGTAATTGCCATGCAAGCATGAGATCCCGAGTTTGATGACCAGAACCCATGTTAAAATCAGGGAATGGTGGCATGCATTTGTGATTTTGGTCCTAGGGACAGGTGGGTTCTATGAGGCTCACTGGCCGGCTGACCTAGCCTAACTGTCAAGTTCACAGTGAGAGATCTTGTCTCAAAAACAAGGCCGGGTAGTGGTGGCGCACGCCTTTAATCCCAGCACTCGGGAGGCAGAGCCAGGAGGATCTCTGTGAGTTCGAGGCCAGCCTAGGTTACCAAGTGAGTCCCAGGAAAGACGCAAAGCTTCACAGAGAAACCCTGTCTCAGAAAACCAAAAAAAAAAAAACAAAACCAAAAACCAAGGTGGATATCTCCTACGGAATAACACCTGAGATTGACATCTAGCCTCATGTACATGTGCACACGCCTGTACAGACATGTATACACATACACCACATATATGTATCCGCACACACACAAACATGTACACAACAGATGTGCATCTATGAAACAGTTAACCTGAATCATACTAAGCACTCCGTGCTATGTAGACAGGGTTATTTCTTTAAAACCCCAGAGAAAACTCACAGTGCAAACAATGGTATCTCAGTATGACAGATAGTCTCAAAAAGTAAACCCTTAAAAAGGTACAAAATCCAGGCCACTAATCAAGTCAGATCACCCGTGCTCTGACGTTCAAGCCATTACATCAGTTCTCTATTTTTTAAATGATCTGTAAAGCCCTCACCTTGTGGCCTAAAGGAAAAACTACCTAGCCGAGCAGTGGTGGCACACGCCTTTATCCCCAGCACTCGGGAGGCAGAGACAGACAGATCTCTGTGAGTTCAAGGCCAGCCTGGTCTACAGAGCCACTTCCAGGACAGCCAGGGCTGTTACACAGAGAAACCCTGTCTCAAAAAACAAAAAAACAAAAAACAAAAAAGAAAAGAAATAGCTACCTACCTTTACGAACACTCTAGCACGTGTAAGCTATAGTCCTTTACGCTTCTGTCCTTGAAAAGTTACCACGGCGGTAGAACGTTTAGCCCTTTCCAGGTGTTAGGACCCTTTAGGTCTTCCCTATATTTGTCCTCATGGTGAAACCATGTACTGTGTGGCTGTACTACACAGGAATCTCCCACCGAGTCTCACTGACATCTCGTATCTCACTCACACATCTATTTTCCACTTTACAAAAGATCAGCCTCTCATCCTGCAGCAACTGCCCTCATACCATGGTCTCTTAAACTCACCCATAATCCCACCCAAGGAGAACAGCATTGGATTTATTTTGTTTGGTTCTGAGACAGGGTCTAGCTAGGTAGTCCAGGCTACACTCAAACTGGAGATTCAAACGCCCCAGCCTTTACAGGGATGGGTCATCATACCCTGCTAGGCTTTTATCGTTGGTTTTGTTTGTTTGATTGATTGATGACAAAGGAGGTCATATCCAGGCCTCCAGAACACCAGGCAAACACTCTCCCAAATGAGCTCTATACAGTTTGGTTTTAAATAGAATTGTGGCTACACAGAGATAAACTTGGGCCCATCTACAGACCCTTGGGAAACAGGGATGAGTTTGAGAAACTGAACAAAGGCAAGGCTTGCTCCACACGGCCCCAATTCTCTCTGAAGCCCTCAGCCTTGGCCTCACACAGGCTGACACTTCGAGTTGGCCTTCGACACATGATTCTCCATCTTCTGGGCAACAGCAATTAACTCAAAGTTAGTGTTAAGTTAAAAGTGTGTTGCTGCCAACGAAAAGATGGGCCTCTCAGCAGCCCTTAGGTTTATCACTTTTCTCCAAGAAATAGCTGGGGGAGGGTGAATCAAGAACCACAGCTTCCACTATCAGGAATGGAACAGGTAAAGAAAAACAGAGACATCGCTTCTCTTAAAGGAGTGTGGGAGCTGTTTCTGTCAGGAATAATGCGTTACATAACTTTCATGAATCAGCAGTTTGGTCCGTAATTTACATGAAGTTTTAAAAGGGAGAACACACGAAGACTGAAAAGGTAACGGTGGTGTGTACAACAAGGCAGGTTTGGAAAGCATTTTATTCCGCCCCCACACAGCGGGTTGACAGGCGACTGACTCATCGGCTCCGTTAGGGTTTCCTCTCTACCTAATGTCCCGGGTGGGAAAGGCCATGCTGTTTTTCACTTCATCCGAGGGCCCTTCTCAAGTCCTCTACCAGGCAATGGACATATTTTCCTCTCTAGCCGAAGGTAACCCATCTGGGGACCACAAACTTTATAGAGTGCAGAACGCAGAGACCCATGCTTAAAGGATAGAAATAAATAAAAGTTTTTTTTTTTGCTTTTTTAAAAGACACTTTATACTAAAGTAATTAGCATAAAAAAACACCATATCAGACACTTCAGAAAGAAAAGAGAGAGAAATATCTTTGATCATTGTATTTGAACTCAATCAAAAGTCGGAGTACCTTAGAGATGGGTGTAACAAAGCCGTCAGCACAAACACTAACACCATTTGTAGGGTGTTTGACAGAAGGAAAAAGAAAAACCACCACTAAGCTAATTTCTTTTTCAAAAACAAGAGATGATAAATCCTGAGTCTAAAAGGCATCTTTGTCCCAATTTTATAGGAAAAGTATTGTATCAGATACTGTCTGAAATAAGAGAGGCATTGGATTAGGCCTGGAAATCTCTCCAGCACAAATCAATTACAACGGTATTTGGGGAGGTGTGTTTTGAAAGAACAAACTATCTGAAGTCATTCATTCCACAAATATTTACTACAGGCCTGCACGTGCCAGGCTCTGTCCGTCTATACAACTATTCCATTGGAGCTCACCCTCCCGTCAGCTCTGCAAACAGGG
Organism: Peromyscus eremicus; assembly: GCF_949786415.1. NCBI lineage: Eukaryota > Metazoa > Chordata > Mammalia > Rodentia > Cricetidae > Peromyscus > Peromyscus eremicus. Next base: position 39,328,772 of record NC_081417.1, read on the forward strand.
CTTAAAGCCAGTCAACAGTGTGCTGCCTCGGTTTCTTTACTTGTACAAAGGGGAGTTTTTTAAATGGCTGCTGACCTCACCAGGTCTTCCTAAAGACAAACGAGTCCGTCTGAGGCACTGTGTAAACGCCAAGGTCTGTGTTTTTGAGAGGAGGAAGAGCCTCCATGCTTCCACACTTCACAGTCCTATTATATCAGGCTTACCAACTCATTTAGTTACCTCCCTGCAAATGAAAAATTACAAGAAGGAAAAGAAGCAAGGGACAGGGAGTGCGGAAAAAATACTCTGATACTACATTTATAATACCACGGTACCAAAAACTATGTCAACCATACTTATTCTCCATTCTAGGCCTTTGCTATCTAGACACCAGGCCCACAACACTCATTTGAAAAGGTCATTTTATTCTGAAAAAAAAAAAATCCTCTCTATATACAAGCTGCAAGTCACAAAATGGACACCTTACAGGATACATCCACCAACTCAGTGCTACCAGCAATGAACTGCAAAAAACTGCCAAACACGGTTTATTTTAATATGCACAAACAAAAACATTCACAGTTCAAGTTTAATCTGAGGCTCCCATCTGAGCCACGGTCATATGAATTGTCAAACAGATTGGAGACAAAGCTCCTTTTAAAACAAAACTAGGCTCTGCACAGTGGCAGTTTGAAGAAAGGGAACTTCTGATGCCTGCCTGAGTTGTCAGTGTTGGCCGCAGGAGGGTAAATGACAGCGACCACCTTTCTGAAGCTACGTGGGTTCTGGCCTGAGACCTGCGAGCAACAGGTCTCTTTTCTCCAGGCTGGCAACCCACAGGGAATGAGGGGTAATAACTTGTCTTCTGGGAGTGGTAGCCTAGGGGGCAGAAGGCACACCCATTCCTAAAATATGTCTGAAACTTCCTCTACTGTTTGCAGTTCTTTCTATGACATTCAGGGAACTAAGGCGTGCGTGGCCTCTTCATGGCTACCACCGCTATAATTTAATATTCTGAGTTAAGAGTTTGAGTTATATTTATAAAGCACTTAGGAAACAGCCCGGTTCATAGTAAGAGCTGTGCTTGGTAAATAAAGCAGGCACTTTCCAGGCCTGTCCGGTAAACACTCAACTTAGTGAGGAGAGTTGAATCAAAGCACCTAACAGGCAGTTCGGGGTTTTGTTTTGTTTAGTTTTTCACCCCCACAAAAGATACTGAGACTTGAGGGTTCTGTGTTTATTCTCGGTTCTCAAGTGCACCCGGCACAGTCTCTTCCTGCAGATGTTCGCATTCGGTGCAAAATCAAGTCAAAGACTTGTTTCAGGAGACGGACCCCTTCTCTTTTCTGTCGGTGCAAAGAACCATCACCACGAACGACGAGAATCAAAACCTCAGGTCGCTTTTTGAGGCGGCAATGTCAGTGCTGACACCGTGCGAATCAGAAACAGACCCTCAGCGAGCAGACCCGAAGGGTTCGAATCTGAGAACTTGCAGAGAGTGGCGACGCGTTCCCGTCCTGTCCGATCAGGACGGCCACTTAACCCCGCCGGCGAGCTCCCGGCTCCAGCCGCCCCACGCGGGTCCGCGCAGGTCACCCACATCCCCATGCAGGTGGGCTCTGCCATCGTCCCCTCCCGTTGCCCAGCCCGGGGGGACCGCGCCACTTCCCCGCGTCCACCCACGCGCTCCAGCTCCACGCCGCGGCGCCGAACTCGCCCCGAGGACACAAAGACCGCGCGCCCGGCCGTGGCGGGCTCCAGGCGCCCGGGGAGAGCCCGGCCCGAGGCGAGGAGCCCCGGCCCCCGACCCCGCCGCGCGCGGCCCCGCGCACCCGCCCCGCACCTACCCGGCTGCGCGGCGTCCGGGCGCCCGGGCGCGGAGCCCAGCGCGCTGGCGGTTCCTCCTTCCCGGCGGCGCGGCCGGGCGCCGGCGTTTCCTCCCTGACGCGTCACGGCGGCTCCTCCCGCGGAGCGCGGGGCGGGCGGGCGAGCGGGCGGGCGGGCGGGCGGCGCGAGGGGACGAGCGGGACCCGCGCGGGTGGCGCAGCGGCCCGGCTGTCCGCGCTCGTCACGCGGGGTGCAAAGTTCAGGCGGAGACGCCGGGCTCCCGCGCTCAGCTGACCGGTGCGCCGGGGCCGCGGCGAAAGTGACCTTGGCCCACACCGGAGAGCCGACGAGCCAACAGACTAGGACCGTCGTCGCAAGAAGGGCTGGGGGCTGCGGCTTGCTCCGAGCGAGCCGGACGCTTGCAGAAGCCAAATAAGTATCTGAACAATGTGGAGAGCCATTGTGCTTCGGGTAGCGGTCCTGGGGCACTTTTCTCCACTTTTTCCCACGTCAGCAGATTTTTGACCTGGGTTTCTAGATGGGCGAGAGCTCTCACAAGTTGGCAGATCTTCTGTACAGAGAACTTGCCTTTCTCCGCATCGTTTCAGATCTATGGATTATTTTTAAACTGGGCAACACATTCTGCGGCTGGTGCTTACCCACTTAACGACAGAAGCTGCGTTTTTAAACCTAGTCTGTGAATGGGGAACTAAGAATGACACGATTCAGTGGTTGTGGAGTAGTTACGATTTTGAACTAGAGTGCCCTCCCACACCACCACTGTAATTTAGGTTTTCTCCAATACCATGAGAAAGCAGACCCAAACAACGATGTAGTCGATTTCCATCTACACGAAACGCTTCAGATTTTACAGCACTGATCTATACTTTGAATCGTATGATTCCTGAAAATTGGCCTAAAATCTGTGAGCAAATAATTAGAGGAACTGAGTCAATGAGTGACTTCCTTAAATTCAAAAAGCAATTTCTTATGTTTCAAAATGACACTCATAGATTTAGCCTCTTGAGTAAAGGTAAGAATAATTATTTGTACTGTCCACGACGCAATAGGGCCTTTTCCTTCTTAAAATAGGTTGTGAATCCAAATTCCTTTATACTTTGAAACGTACTTTTCCCACAGAACTTTCTGAACAGTGATTCTCAGTGGCATTCGGAAATGGACAAGAAAATACAGAGCACAGCACATCGCCAGTGGTCATTCATATGTTCCACTATGATCTGCTCACAAAGCGGTCCACACAAGAAAGCACAGACCTTCTCTGTGACAAGACCAACAAGTGATCAGTGTATCTGTTAACTAAAGCCATAGTCACAATACTGAAAATTCTCTTGGACAAAAGGAAGTTTTGTGTCAATAAACACCAAGGGGAATGACATCATCCTCACTTAAAAGATAAATATCTAACTATCACCACATTTTGACGTTAGAAAAAGAAAACATATGGAAACCATTATAGTATTTCCAGGATAAATTTGTCTTCCTGCTATAAAGAACTAGTACACATACACACACACACACACACACACACACACACACACACACACACTCCCTGGGTTGGGGGGCAGGAAGCAAGAGCACTCCCACCAACATTTTTAAGGCAAGAAAGAGGAAGAACTACATTTAATTGACAGGAAGTTAGGTATGGGCCTTTGTAATCGGAAAGCTACAATCTAAAAGCTTGCTTGTTCAAAAAATGAGAAGAGATAAGTCTATTCACAAACTATTAAGATTTTTCACTTGAAGTTAATCCTTTTCTGTGTCTGGAGTGTGTGTGTGTGTGTGTGTGTGTGTGTGTGTGTGTGTGTGTGTGTGGTCAGCAGTAGTTGTCTCCCCCAATTGTTCTCCATTTTGTTTTCTGAGATGGAGTCTTTGGCTGGTCCTGCAGCGCACCATGGGCGGGGTGGCTGTCGGGTGAGCTCCAGGAATCCTCCTTCTCTGCCTCCCCAGTACTGGGATTAGGCATGTACCATCATAGCTGATCTTGTTCATGGGACCCAAACTCAGGTCAGGGGGGAGGGGGGGATCACATCCAGGACTTTGTCTATACACTAGGCAACTGGTGCACCACTGAGATACATCTCCAGCCCTTGGAATAATTTTTAACGCTTGCTTTGAGGGCTATCCCTTTCATTAATCATACTCTCTTCTGGTGTTAGAGATCTCATTCGCGTTATCCATTTTGTTTCCGATTTAAGTTTAAACTATAAAAGTTGTTGAATATTTGGTTAAATATCTAGATGCTATTTCTTGTCTTTTAAAAGGTTTTATGTAAATCAAATTTTAAAATAGGCTAGTTTTTTTTATATCAAACTGTGGATGTTAATATTTTCTTTGGAAATGTGGCTCTGTTCATGCACATAGGCAAATATTTTGCTTGTCTGTTCTATCTGCAGAGTAGAGATTATAAAAACAAACTTTGGATGCAGACCCAGATTTAATGCCTGCCTTCTTCACTCTGGACTTTGGGCAAATCATTTCACCTTTTGTTTCATTAGTAAGAGGGTGATGGTTGTGCTTTTCCAGCCTCAAAACAGATATGATAGTGCATCGTGACATTTCTATAAAGGTTAGTAAAATGTCTAGAGCCTGGTATCAATTGATTGATACAGCCGAACAGAGTTTTTCAAAGTTTATGTGGTGGAAACTGAATTTTCACACTGCACAGTTGAGAAGTGTGGCCTGTAGAGGTGATGAGGTCATAAGGGAGGGACCCTCATGAGTGGATGAATGATTGAATTCCTGTCATTACCGAGAGTGAGCTAGTGAGCAGTGGGTTTGTTAGGAATGTGAGTTTTAGCTTCTTGCACCCTTTCCTCCCTTCCACTTCCTGCAATGGCATGAAACATCATCAAGCGCTTCACCGCGTGCTAGCACCACATTTTGGGTGTACTAGCTACAGAACCACGAGCCCAGTAGATGTCTGTGCAATACAAATACCCACTCTGTGGTTTGGGGTCTTTTGTTTTGTTGACACAAGGTCTCACTGTGAAGCCTTAGCTTCACAGGAACTCACTCTGTAGCCCAGGCTGGCCTCAAACCTACAGAGATCCACCTGCCTCTACCTCACGACTGCTGGGATTAAAGGTGTGCACCACTATGCTTGGCTGGTGTTCTTTTATATTAGCAGAAAATAGAAATAAGATATGTTCAGAATTTTGGAAGATTAAACTGATAATTTGAATTAATGACCTGTGTATTTTTTTTTTAAACTCTAACTACTTACTCAGGTAATGCATTTTTAAATAATGTATTTCTTTGAAATGATCACTTGATTTTTCATCATTGCTATTCAAAATAGAAAACCTTTTTTCTCTAAAATGATGCCTAATAGGAGAGTATTGTTAATCTGTATATCCCAATAAATATAATCCCAAATAAAAATCCTGTATTATTTGTAGTTCTTTCATTGTAACCTTAAGGGCTTCCAACAGAAGAAAAAAACTTCCTTTAGGGAGGACAATTGATTTAATGGCTTACAGGACCTGAATGACTTTTCCTCACGAGTTAACTAATTTTGGAATTAGTTAACTATTAGAATTAATTAGAGAGCATTGGCTCTCTAGCAGATGAACATCTAGTCAAGAAGTAACCGTAACCAACAGTTACAAGAGCAAGGATGTTTTGAATGCTATTGTCTGCACTGCTTTTAGAGTCCCTTTTAGTCCTGTTACAGACTCTTCCACGTAAGTGGGTCAGTCATCATGAGTGGCTGCGGTAGTCTCCAGTATGTTCTCCAGGTGATGTACTGATTACAGCACGTCACAGCCTCAAATACACAAAAACCGTTTTGTGGGAAAGTAGCTTAAGACATAATCCTAGGCCGGGCGGTGGTGGCGCACGCCTTTAATCCCAGCACTCGGGAGGCAGAGCCAGGCGGATCTCTGTGAGTTCAAGGCCAGCCTGGTCTCCAAAGCGAGTTCCAGGAAAGGCGCAAAGCTACACAGAGAAACCCTGTCTCGAAAAACCACAAAAAAAAAAAAAAAGACATAATCCTAACCATGAATTGCCTTTGAACACAGACAAAGGAAGAGCCAGATGTAAAGTGGAGTAAATATGGAAGAGCAAAAATGAGGACTTCATTAGTGTTCTGAGCAAAAACTGTTGTAATAGAACATAAAGCAACCCAAGGTGTAGCTAGAAAAGCCCATGGACCCATGGGAAGGGGACCGTATTAGTGCCTCCTTGGCACAGGGCAGAGCTGACTTGTTTCTTTGATCTGGAAAACGGTTCATTGAGTGCTAATTTGGAGTTCAGGATACAGAACGGAGGCCCACAGCTCATCCTCATTTCTTGGACCAAATTAGCCAGCTTCAAACTCAAAATCTGTGTGAAGTGTCTGAAGCTTAACCATGTCTTATAATTAAGGGAACACTGCATCTTTTGTTTGTTTCTTTGTTTTTGTTTTTTCGAGACAGGGTTTCTCTGTGTAGTTTTGGTGCCTGTCCTGGATCTCGCTCTGTAGACCAGGCTGGCCTCGAACTCACAGAGATCCACCTGGCTCTGTCTCCCAAATGCTGGGATTAAAGGCGGCGGTGGCACCAGGAACACTGCGCTTGAAGGCATTTCAGTTCACAGGAACCTTTTTATGTATTATTTACGGTCTTGAAAAAATAAACAAGCAAATGATGGGACATGCTAGAAGTTCAGAGCCCTTCAACTGCTCATGTCAAGTTTTTGATAAACAGAAGCAAGAAGTCACTCTAAATTACGCTAACAATTATCTAAAGTAAAACTATTATATTTTCCTACTAGAGAAATCTTGTCTTCTAATCTGTTCTGAGTATCAGGAAGAAGAGTGGCCCCCTTTCCGTTCACTCTCTGTTCCATTTGACTACGCTACTATGGACAAGGATGTCTGTTAATAGTTGGCAGAAACTTATTTAATGCATCCTGTCAGCATTCTTTGTGTTCAAAGAATTATTAGTCCTCTGAGCTCCAGCCTGCTGGGTGGACTTTGAAGATAACTATTATTTTAGTTGCTTATCAGTGGGAAATAATAGCTTTTCTTAAATACTGTTCATTTAGTGACTCAGTTATTTATGTTAAGCTATGTCTAATTAATGAGTGAACCCATTTCAAAACCAAGGGCTTAATAGTCCCTGACTTGAAGAGGTGAACCTCTCTTACTTCCTCAGCCAATTCTCTGAGCAATCTGTCTGTCAACTTGATGTATCAAGGATGTAAATAGACCTGAAGAGATTATAACTGTACATCGGAAGACTCTCAAGTCATCTAGGTTTCCCAAGATAAACCAGAACACTGGTTCTTTTGCCATTCCTCACACTTGTTATGTTTTATGGCTCTCGTATAACTTTTTCCCAGTTATCCACATTCCCATCTAGATTTTTTTGATGGAGTGTCCAGTGTAAGACGTGGAACTCTGTAAATGGTTGGCTAGTTCCTTATGCTTAGAGTGAGGGTATTCTCTCAAGGTTCAGTTCGGAGTGATAATGCAACCTAGTCCAGTGTTACAGCATTTGCCATCAAATTTCATTATTGTCAGATTTTAATATCTATGACCTTTCATTTCTCAGATTATATTTAAAGAGCTGTTTTGATTAACCCCTTGAATTCCTCTGCACCTATTTTACTAACACCGTGTTTTTCCAGAATTTACTTCATATTCTTCATGTCTGCTAAAGAATTTCAGCAAATTTCTTCATGGGTGGAAAGTAGAAAGCACACATTCTGTGGTACACAAAACAATGTCCTGCAGTTGAGGAAGGATATATGGCAATGCATGTTTTTCATCTAAAACTAAAACTGAAATACTGCTTCATTATTGAAACATCCTTGCTGACGCTAGCACGTTCATAGTCCCCAGGCCTTGGTCAGGCCCATCATACTGGTGACCTGAGGAAGGGGCCTTCCACAGCTTGAAGGGTTTAGCGACATACTGTAATCATGACTTTTTCAGTCACTGGGCTCAGAATAAGATGTAACTGAGGAGAGGGAAGGTCTCATCTGGTTCACAGTTCAGAGGAAAACGGTCCATCATGGTGAGGAAGGCGTGGCAGAGGCAGTAGCGTGGTCAGTAGGGAAGACCAAGGAGCAGAGAAAGGAATAGCATTGTCCCAACTGGCTCCCTCTATTAAGTACAGAACTTCCTACCACTATAGGGTGTCATCCACATTCCCAGTGGGTTTTCCTTCCCCCAAGAAACTTTCTGTTGAGACTCCCTCACAGACAAATCCATAAGGATGCCTCATTAATGCCCCCAGATGTGTTTTAATCCTATCAAGTTGGCTGTGGAGATTAACCATCACAGGCACCTTCATCAATTGCAGTTTTCTGTAGTCCAGGAGGGCATCGATATGCTTAATTTTGTAGAAGTGAGTCCTTTCCAATAAAAATGTTAATGGCTGTGTGGCAGGATTGAAAATAATCATGAAAACTTTATCTCTAGGAAAATACTCAAGGCATTTGTGGTTGAAAACAAAGCTACTGCCTGGGCATGGTACTCCCCACAAGCACTTGAGAAACTGAGGCAGGAGGATTGCAACTAGCCTGGGATACATGGCAAGACCCTGTCTTAAAGCCAAGCAAGCATAGGTCCTCTGCATATATGTTATGATTGTTAGCTTGGTGGTTTTGTGTTGCTCCTAACTGTGGTAGTGGGGGTGGGTGTCTTTGACTCTTTTGCCTGCTCTTGGAACCCTTTTCCTCCTACTGGGTTGTCTCACCCAGCCCTGATATGATTGATATGATGGTTTGTGCCTAGTCTTATTATATCTTGTTATGCCATGTTTGGTTCGTATTCCTGGAAGGCATGCTCTTTTCTGAAGTAAAACAGAGGAGGAATGGATCTGGGGAAGAGGGGAGGTGTTGGGAAGGCTGGGAGGAGTGAAGAGAGGGGATGTAATATATGAGAGAAGAATTTTTGACTATATTTTTGCCATCACCTGTGGTGGTATTGTGTTCCCCAAAATATTGTGTACCTTAATAAACTTATCTGGGGTCAGAGAACAGAAAAGCCACAAGATACTTAGGCTAGAAAATGTTAGCACACGCCTTTAATCCTAGCATTCCAGAGAGAGAAATCCCTCTGGATCTCTGTGAGTTCAAGGCCGCATTGGAAACAGCCAAGCATGGTGACTCATGCCTTTAATCCCAGAAAGCAGCCTTTAATCCCAGGGAGTGGTGGTAGAAAGCAGAAAGGTTTATAAGGCATTGAGGACCAGAAACTAGAAGCATTTGGCTGGTTAAGCATTTTGGCTGGTTAAGCTTCAGGCTTTCGAGCAGCAGTTCAGCTGAGAGCCATTGGGATGAGGACACAGAAGCTTCCAGTCTGAGGAAACAGGACCAGCTGAGAAGTTGGCCAGGTGAGGTGCGCTGTGGCTTGTTCTGTCTCTCTGATCTTCCAGTGTTCACCCCAATACCTGCCTCAGGTTTGATTTTATTAATAAGAACTTTTAAAATTCATGCTACAATCACCAGCTATGAATTTCTAGGAAAGTTACCAAGATCACATTCAGGTCATCCTCTGTAAAGTGAAGATAATGGTATGAACTGCTTTTAGTTGTTCTGAAGATGGAGTTAATATATACAGTGGGTCTTCCATGTCTACAATTTCCACCCCTCAGTTGAAAATATTTGAGAAAATAGATTGTGCCCATAGCAAATATGAAGACATTTTTCTTCTTATTATTACCCAGATAGAACAACTACCTGTGCTGTTTTAAGTATTACATGTAATATAGAGATGATTCAAAGTATATGCTAACGTACATTTAGAATATGCACAAATGTTATACCTTTTAAAAAATTGTGATACTGGGAATCAACCCAGGACCTTTGTACTAGACAAGACCATTGAGCATCAGCTCCAGTCCTTATGTTTATTTGAGACAGCATCTCCCTATGTAACCCAGTTGGCCTTGAACTCAAGATGCCCTTGTTCCAGCCTCCTGAGTGCTGGAGTTACAGGACTGTACCACCATGCCCAGCTATGCTGCTTTAGTGCTATTTTAAATGTTGTTTTCTATAAGGGAGCTTAGCATCTGCAGATCTTGGTATCCATGGGGGTCTCGGAGCCAATCTTCCATGGATACAGAGAGAGACAGCAGTATATGGAAATCTCTGTATAATAAGTGTTACATAAGCACTAGCTGTTATTACTAAAAAGAGTACTTGACTTTCGAGATGAATTATGCATTTTTTTCTCTGACAAAAAAATCCAAGCAGTCCAAATTTCTTTACCTTTTCTGTGATACTGCCTGTGGGCAGTATGCTACTAAACAAATAATTAATGTGCATAGGTTCTCTCTCTCTCTCTCTCTCTCTCTCTCTCTCTCTCTCTCTCTCTCTCTCTCTCTCTCATTTACTTTACATCCCGACTGCAGCCTCCCCTCCCTCGTCTCCTTTCATTCTCCCCCCATGTCTCCTCCACCACTCCCCACCCCTGCATCCACCTTCCTCCATATCTACTCAGAAAGGGCCAGGCCTCCCATGGGCATCAGCAAAGCATGGCATTTCAAACTGTCCTAAGACCAAGCACTTCCCCCTGTATTCAGGCTGGGCAAGGCAACCCAGCATGAGGAATAGGTTCCCAAGAGCCAGCCAGAGCGCCGGGGACAGCCCTGTTCCTATTGTCAGGCATCTCACAAATAAATCAGCTACACAACTGTCACATACATGCAGAGGGTCTAAGTCAGTCCCATGCAGGCTCCCTAGTTGTTAGTTCAGACTCTGAGTTCCCATGAGCCAGGCTAGCTGGTTTTGTGTGTTTTCCTGTCATATTTCTGATGCCCTGGCTCCTACAATCCCCACTTCCTCTTCTTAGCAGGATTCCCCAGGGCTCTGCCCAATGTTTGACCTTGGGTCTCTGAATCTACCTCCATCAGTCACTGGATGAAGGCTCTACGATGACAACTGGGGTAGTCACCAGTCAGATCAGAAGGGATGGCCAGTTCAGGCTGTGCATCCACTAGCCAGGAGTCCTAGCTGGGGCCATCCTTGTAGACTCATGGGAATTTCCCTTGCATCAGGCTTCTACCCTACCCAGAAAAGCACCCCTTTCCAGTAATCTCTCTCAGCACTCTCCCTCTCCACCCACTCTTCAAGTTCCCATGCTCACCCACCCCCAGTCCACCCAGGAGATCTCCTCTATTTCCCCTTCCCAGGGGGATCCATGTATCCCCACTTGGGCCCTCCTTGTTACTTAGCCTCTGTGGGTCTGTGGATTGTAGCAGGGTTATCCTTTACAGTTAATATACACTTATGAGTGAGTATATACTATGTTTGTCTTTCTGGGTCTAGGTTACCTCACTCAGGATGATTTTTCTAGTTCCATCCATTTGCCTTCAAATTTCCTAATGTCATTGTTTTTTACAGCTGAGTAGTACTTCACTGTGTATATATGCCACATTTTCTTTATCCATTTTTGGTTGAGGGACGTCTAGGTTGTTTCCAGGTTCTGGCTATTACAAATAAAGCTGCTGTGAACATAGTTGAGCAAGTGTTCTTGTATGATTGAGCATCCTTTGGGTATATGCCCAAGAGTGGTATCACTGGATCTTGAGGTAGATTGATTCCCACCTTTCTGAGAAACCACCATATTGATTTCCAAAGTGGTGTATAAGTTTGCACTCCCACCAGCAATGCAGGAGTGTTCCCCTTGCTCCACATCCTCTTCAGCATAAGCTGTCATTTGTGTTTTTGATCTTAGCCATTCTCACAGGTATAAGATGGAATCTCAGAGTAGTTTTGATTTGCATTTCCTTGATAGTTAAGGGTGTTGAACATTTCTTTAAGTGTTTTCTGCCATTTGAGGTTCCTCTATTGAGAATTCTCTGATTAGGTCTGTACTGCTGTGGAACAATCTTTTTGTACACTATGAATATGAATTGGCTAATAAAGAGCTAACAGCCTATAGCTAGGCAGGATTTGGGGGGAGAAAGGAGGCTGGGAGGAGGAATGACAGAGTTACAAGTGTCGCCAGCCAGATGCAGAGGAAGCAGGACATGTAGGAAATGAGGTAATGAGCCATGAGCCACGGGGCAGCAAGTAAATAAGTAGAAATGGGTTAATTTAAGTTGTAAGAGCTAGTTAGTAACAAGTATAAGCTATTGGCTGAGGATTTATATTACTATGAAATCTCTGTGTGGTTATTTTGGAGCAATTGGCAGAGAAGAGCTGACCAGTGGTCTCGATGTAATATTCTACCTACACTATACCCCATTTTTAATTGGATTATTTGGTTGTTTTTAATGTCTAGTTTCTTGAGTTCTTTATATATGCTGGAGATGTGGGGTTGGTGAAGATCTTTTTCCATTCTGTAGGCTGCTGTTTTGTTCTACTGATGGTGTCCTATGCCTTACAGAAGCTTTTTGGTATCATGAGGCCCCGTTTACTGTCAATCTCAGTGCTGGTGCTGCTGATGTTCTGTTCAAGAAGTTGTCTCCTGTGCCAATGCGTTCAAGGCTATTCCCCACTTTCTCTTCTGTGAGGCTCAGTGTAACTAGATTTATGTTGAGGTCTTTGATCCCCTTGGACTTGAGTTTTGTGCGAGGTGATAGACATGAATCAATTTGCATTCTGCTACATGCCAGCATCCAGTTATGCCAGCACCATTTGTTGAGGATGCTTTCTTTTCTGCATTGTATAGTCTTGTCTTCTTTGTCAAAAATCAAGTGTCCATACGTGTGTGGATTTATGTCTGGGTCTTTAATTTGATTCCATTAAACATTGTGTCTGTTTTTATGACAATACCAGGCTGTTTTTGTTACTATAGCTCTGTAGTATAACTTGAGATCAGGGATGGTGATACCTCCAGCAGTTCCTTTATTGCACAGGATTGTTTTAGCTATCCTGGGTTTTTTGTTTTTCCATAAGAAGCTGAGTCTTGTTCTTTCAAGGTCTGTAAAGAATTATGTGGAATTTTGATTGGGAATTACATTTAATCTGTAGATTGCTTTTGTAAGATGACCATTTTTACTATGTTAATCTTACTGATCCATGAGCATGGGAGATCTGTCCATCTTCTGATATCTTCTCCAACTTCTTTCTTTAAAGACTTGATGCTGATATAATGGCCAAGAGGAATCAGAAACCAGAAGTTAGGAAAGCTCAGCGAGAACAGGCTATCAGGGCTGCCAAGGAAGCAAAAAAGGCTAAGCAGGCGTCCAAGAAGACAGCCATGGCTGCTGCCCAGGCCCCTACCGAAGCAGCACCTAAACAAGAGATTGTGAAGCCTGTGAAGGTCTCTGCTCCCCGAGCTGGTGGAAAACGCTAACTTGGTAGATCAGAGTTTTGAATAAAGATCAATCTCTTAAAAAAAAAAAAAAAAGACTTGAAGTTTTTGTCATATAGGTCTTTCACTTGCTTGGTTAGAGTTATTTCAAGATATTTTATATTGTTTGTGGGTATATTTTTTTTCGAGACAGGATTTCTCTGTGCAGCTTTGGTGCCTGTCCTGGATCTCACTCTGTAGACCAGGCTGGCCTCGAACTCACAGAGATCCGCTTGGCTCTGCCTCCCAAGTGCTGGGATTAAAGATGTGTGCCACCACTGCCTGGCTGTTTGTGGGTATTTTGAAGGGTGATGTTTCCCTGATTTCTTTCTTAGCCCTTTTATTTTTTGTAATAGCAGGGCTACTTTTTTTTTTTTAATTAATCTTGTATCCAGCCACTTAGTTAAAGGTGTTTATCAGCTGTAGGAGTACCCTGGTAGAATTTTTGGGGTCGCTTATATATACTATTATGTCATTTGAAAATACTGATACTTTGACTTCTTCCTTTCCAATTTATATCCCCATACTCTCCTTTTGTTGTCTTATTGCTCTAGCTAGAACTCCAAGCACTATATTGAGTAGATATGGAGAGAGTGGACAACATTGTCTTGTTCCTGATTTTAGTGGAATTGCTTTGCATTTCTCTCCATTTAATTTGATATCAGCTTGCTGTATATTGCTTTTATTATATTTAGGTATGTTCCTTGTATTCCTGATCTCTCCAAGACTTCTATCATGAAGGGGTGTTGGAATTTTGTCAAAGGCTTTCTCATCATCTAATGAGATGATCACATGGTTCTTTTCTTTCAGTTTGTTTATATTGTGGATTACACTGTCAGAGTTTCATATGTTGAACCACCTCTGCATCTCTGGGATGAAACCCACTTGATAACGGTGAGTGATCTTCTTGATGTGTTCTTGGATTCAATTTGCCAGTATTTTTGCATCAATGTTCACAAGGGAGATTGGTCTGTAATTCTCTTTCTTTTTTGCATCTTTGTGTGGTTTGGCTATCAGGGTAACTATAACCTCATAAAAAGAGTTTGGCAATGTTCCTTCTGTTTCTATTGTATGGAAAAACTTGAAGAGTATTGCTATTAGCTCTGCTTTGAAAATCTGGTAGAATTCTGCGCTGAAACCATCTGGGCCTGGGCTTTTCTTGGTTGTGAGACTTTTTAACGACCGCTTCTATTTCCTTAGGGGTTATAGGCCTGTTTAAATTGTTTATATGATCTTGGTTTAATTTTGGTATGTGGTATCTCTCAAGAAATTTGTCCATTTCTTTTAGATTTTTCCAATTTTGTGGAATAAAGTTGTTGTTTTTTTCTTCTAGAGCTGAGGACCGAACCCAGGGCCTTGTGCTTGCTAGGCAAGTGCTCTACCACTGAGCTAAATCCCCAACCCTGGAAACCCAGGTGTTTGAAGTATGACCTAATGATTGTCTGGATTTCCTCAGTGTCTGTTGTTATGTCCCCCTTTTCATTTCTGATTTTGTGAATTTTGATATTCTTTCTCTGCCTTTTAGTTAGTTTAGATAAGGGTTTATCTATTTTGTTGATTTTCTCAAAGAACCAACTCTTTGTTTCATTGATTCTTTGTATTATTCTCTTTGTATCTTATTGATTTCAGCCTCGGTTTCATTATTTCCTGTCATCTAGTCCTCCTGGGTGTTTGCTTCTTTTTGTTCTAGAGCTTTCAGGTATGCTGCTAAGTCACTAGTATGAAATTTCTCCAAATTCTTTATGAAGGCACTTAGTGCTATGAATTTCCTCTTAGCTCTGCTTTGATTGTGTCCCATAAGTTTGGGTATGTTGTGCATTCATTTTCATTGAATTCTAGGAAGTCTTTAACTTCTTTATTTCTTCCTTGACCCTGTGATAATTCAGTTGAGAGTTGTTCGATTTCCATGGGTTCCTAGGCTTTCTGTAGTTTGTGTTATTGTTGAACTCAAACTTTAGTCCATGGTGATCTGATAAGATACAGAAGGTTATTCCAATTTTTTTTTTTTTTTTGTATCTGTTAAGAGTTGCTTTGTAGCCGGGCGGTGGTGGCTCATGCCTTTAATCCCAGCACTCGGGAGGCAGAGCCAGGCGGATCTCTGTGAGTTCGAGGCCAGCCTGGGCTACCGAGTGAGTTCCAGGAAAAGGCGCAAAGCTACACAGAGAAACCCTGTCTCGAAAAACCAAAAAAAAAAGAGTTGCTTTGTGACCAAGTAGATGGTCAATTTTAGAGAAGTTTCCATGAGGTGCTGAGAAAAAGGTATATTCTTTGGTATTTGAGTGAAACCTTCTGTAGATGTCTGTTAGGTTAATTTGAGTCATAACATCTGTTAGTCCCATTATTTCTCTGTTTAGTTTCTGTCTGGATGACCTGTCCATTGATGAGAGTGGGGTATTGAAGTCTCCCACTATTAATATGTGGTATTTGATGGGTGATTTAAGCTTTAGTAATGTTTCTTTTACAAATGTGGGTGTCCTTGTATTTGGGGAATAGATGTTCAGAATTGAGACATCATCTTGGTGGATTTGTCCTTTGGTACATACAAAATGTCCTTCTCTATTTCTTTTGATTAATTTTTGTTTGACGTCTATTTTGTTAGATATTAGGATAGCTACACCAGCTTGCTTCTTCAGTCAATTTGATTGGAAAACCTTTTTCCAATCCTTTACCCTGAGGTAATGTCTGTCTTTGATGTTGAGGTGTATTTCTTATATGCAGCAGAAGGATGGATCCTGTTTTCGTATCCATTAGCCTGTATCTTTTTATTGGTGAACTGAATCCATTGATACTGAGAGAGATTAATGACTGGTAATTGTTATGCTTGTTATTTGTTGTTGTTGTTGGTGGTGGTGGTGGTGGTGGTGGTGTGTGTGTGTGTGCAGCTGAAGAGATGGCTCAGCTGTTCAGAGCACTGGTTGCTCTTCCACAAGACAGCGCCTTGAATTCTTGGCATCTACATGACCCCTCACAGTCATCTGTAACTCTGGTTCTAGGTGATCTGACACCCTCTTCTGGCCTCCACAGACACTAGACATGCACACATACATGCAGGCAAAACACTGATACACATATGTAAACTTGAAAGCAATTTTAAATATATAATGTTAGTTAACTCCACATCCTTATCCTTTAGTTTCGTGTCCTCTAAGAATGCAATGTGCTGTGTTCTCTCCTTCATTCAGTAGCTGCTGAACTTGACGTAGGTTCAGAGAAGAGAAGTGAAAAATACGATCATTACCTTCAAACCGTACTTACCATCATGTACAAGATGCATGATAAGGAACTGTACCCACAGCCAAATTCCTCAGGTTCGTGTGATTCTGTGCCCCTCCCTCTGGCTCTACTCACAGTCCTTTAAACAGCAAGGATCTGCTGTCTAAATCCAAAGATTTGAATTTGAAACTAATCATTTTTACCTAGTTTTACATAGTCTGAATAAAGCATTATGACTTTTTCTTTTCCCAGATATCTACAAAGTGGCTTATGACAATCATGTGAACAGAAATATCACTGACTGGACAAGCATGTCATGTGCAAAGCGATGTGTCGAGACAGAAAAGGTACAAGGTGCAGAGATGCGCTGTTTTCAAGGGGTTCCTTTCCTTTCCTTTCCTTATCTGCTGTGGGCTGAACCCAGAGCCTTGTATGTGCTCGGCATGTGCTCCATCATGGAGCTACACCCCTAGTCTTAAGGGATTTTATATCCTGACACAACTTGAAATAACTGAAGAAATGAGAAAGCGCCTGAGTTTTCCCTCACGGTGTAAGGGTTGTTCCCACTGGTGAGTTCCCACTGCTGCCTGTGCCTGGTGCTACTTAGCATTTCTAACTACTGGGTTCTTTCCACCGTGTGCTGTCTCTTCCAGCTTGGAATTGTACCGTTTGGAGGTTTTATGACACTTTCTTTGGTGTTGTCACCTCTTTCAGATTTTTGTCTCCTTACTTGTCATGTCAGTTTATGACAAGGAATATATATATATATATATATATATATATATTTGGTTTTTTTTTTGAGACAGGGTTTCTCTGTGTAGCTTTGGTGCCTGTCCTGGAACTCACTCTGTACACCAGGCTGGCCTCAGACTCACAGAGATCTGCCTGCCTCTGCCTCCTGAGTGCTGGGATTAAAGGCGTGCGCCACCACCGCCCAGCTGGCAAATTATATTTTATTTCTACTTATTTGCACTGAAAAGCAGTCATTTGGGGAAAAAAAGTAGACAAGAATGGAAACTAAGACCCTGAAAAGAGCATTCTGCATATGCCCAAAGCAGAATCCTTGGCCTCCCTACATCGCCCAGACTGGCATTGAACTCAGGGCCTTGTGCATTACAGTGGAATCCTATATTTCCCCCTAAATAGCAATGGAAAGTGGTGGTTTGGGGGTATTTAAGGCAAGAGACTGACCACATGACTTCCTGTGGTTTTGTTTACTTTTAGATTACAAATAAGCAAAGCCAAAGTTCTCAGCTTTAGAAGAATTTGTGCCAGTTTTCTTTATTTATTTTCCAAAAACAGGGTCTCTCTGTGTAATTAGACTAGCCTAGAATTCATGAGCCTTTTGTCTCAGCCTCCAGTGTGCAGGGATTTACAGGCATGTACCACCATGCCTGGCCAGTTAATCTTTTTTAAAAAGCAAGCAGTGACTAACAGTTCAGAAACTTTAGACGGGGAATGAAAGGTAAACCTCAGCTACTGATAGTGTATGATGACACAGAAACTATGGAAATCATGTTGCTCAGTGTGCTGTTTGTTTGAATTATCCTGGTCCTTCTCACTCTATCCCTCCCACAAGATGCCTGTTTTCATTACAACGGTCTTTTGTTGGAAAATAAAAAGAAAGGCACAATTTGAACCAATTTTTAAGATACTGAACCACTGATTGAGGACGCAGCTCTGGGCTGACATCTCATTGTATTACTCACAGCTCTGGATCCAGACACATTTCTTAACTAGCCTCATTTCTCATAGTAAAAGTAGCTCTCACTCCATAGGGCTATTTAAGGATGGAGACAAACACATATGAGGTAAAGATATGGAAAGATCTAATCTGAATTACACATATAAAGTGTACACACTTTAAGGTTGGCTGACAATTCGTGTTGTCTGCCTTCTACCCTCTGCTCCCAAGAATGCGTTACGTCATATGGCAAAGACTTAATGTTGCCTATGGAATTAAGTTTGTCTACCAGCTGTCAATAAGAAAGAGATTGTTCCTGGCGGGCCCAGTGACTACAAGGATCCTAAAAAAAATGGGAAAGGGAATAAAGGATGAGAAAAAGGAGATGCTGCTGCCTAGCACACATGAAACCCAGCGCTGCAAAAGAAGAGAAAAAGCAACACACAGAAGTCAGTAGCTTTGCTTTCTTTTTTTAATATGGAACACTCTCATGAATTTTTGTTGCATTCTTGAACAGGATCCATGCTAATCTTCTCTGTATCGTTCCAAGCTTTTAGTATATATGCTGCCAAAGCCAGCACATAAGTAGCTTTTCAATACACTGACAACTAATTTCCTAAGAGGAAAGCAACTGGAGGCTGGAGAGTCCCACTCAGGACAGCTTTTAAAAAATGGGAATAAACCCAAGGAAGAAAAGGACGTCTGTAACTGGGAACTTTGAGAGACCGAAAGGAAGAAAGTGAAGATTCTAGGAGGTGGAAAGGTCTCCCATGCTCATGGACTGGCAGAACTAGCATCGTGGAAACGGCTATGGTACCGAGAACAATCTACTGATTCAAAGCAATCTCCATCACACTTCCACTGAGTTCTTCCCAGCCCTGGGCGAGACAATGATAAAATTCATGTGGAAGCTCTGAATAGCTAAGGCAATGCCTAGTGGAAAGAGCCATGCTCAAAACATCACAATATGCCGGGCGGTGGTGGCGCACGCCTTTAATCCCAGCACTCAGGAGGCAGAGCCAGGCGGATCTCTGTGAGTTCGAGGCCAGCCTGGGCTACCAAGTGAGTTCCAGGAAAAGGCGCAAAGCTACACAGAGAAACCCTGTCTCGAAAAACCAAAAAAAAAAAAAAAAAAACCATCACAATATGAGATTTCAAATTACATTATGGAGCCACAGTAACAAAGATAACATGGTAGGGCCCCAAAACAGATCTGTAGACCACTGAAATAGAGTAGAGGACCCAGAAATAAACCACACAGCTGTAGCCACCTAATTTCTGACAAAGTAATGCAGTCCAGGGAGGCCAGCTCCCAGAACTGCTCCAGGGCAGTGAATAGAGGACCTCAGAGTAGTGGGACCTTAGGAAACTTTTGTATCTGAGGGTCTTTAGAAATAAGTTCCTCTCTATCTGAGGGGAAAAAACAAGGAAACACACACGCTTTCTGATGGTACTTTTCTCTTTTACTTCATCTTAAATAATCCTCTCAGAGAATCTCTCTGTTCCACACTGCTACATTCTTTTTTTCTGTTGTTTTTTGTTTCTCGAGACAGGGTTTCTCCATGTAGTTTTGGAGACTGTCCTGGATCTCGCTCTGTAGACCAGGCTGGCCTCGAACTCACAGAGATCCACCTGGCTCTGCCTCCCGAGTGCTGGGATTAAAGGTGTGCACCACTGCCAACCGGCTACTGCTACATTCTTTAAATACAGCTATATATCCTCTCTTTACATACATACATCGCTCTCTTACATGGCCATACATCTCTATACACAGTTATATCTATTTTCACATGGCTGCACATTTTTCTTTTACATATATTTCTCTTCTACATCTCTTTTCTTTTCTTTCTTTTTTTTTTTTTTTTTTGGTTTTTCGAGACAGGGTTTCTCTGTGTAGTTTTGCGCCTTTCCTGGAACTCGCTTTGGAGACCAGGCTGGCCTCGAACTCACAGAGACCCGCCTGGCTCTGCCTCCCGAGTGCTGGGATTAAAGGCGTGTGCCACCACCGCCCGGCTACATCTCTTTTCTATACAGCTTCACCTCCCTTGTCTTCACACAGTTACAAATCTCCACACAGCTAAACATCTCATTTACATAGCTCTCACCATGCAGCTCTTTACACAGCTCTCTCTCTCTCTCTCTCTCTCTCTCTCTCTCTCTCTCTCTCTCTCATCACACACACATACTTCTACATCATTCACTCACTCTTTACTC
Source organism: Peromyscus eremicus (assembly GCF_949786415.1). Lineage (NCBI taxonomy): Eukaryota > Metazoa > Chordata > Mammalia > Rodentia > Cricetidae > Peromyscus > Peromyscus eremicus. The sequence continues at coordinate 39,348,940 of NC_081417.1, forward strand.
ACTCAGTCTCTCACATTTCTCTCATGCTTTTCCTTCTTCATCTCTCACATTTCTCTCTCTGCCCACTCAACTACATCCTTCGCACGCGTGCACACACACACACACACACACACACACACACTCTTTGCACAGCTCTTACATAGCTCTACACAGCCGCCTCTCTCTCTCTCTCTCTCTCACACACACACACACACACACACACACACACACACACACACACACTCTTTGCACAGCTCTTACATAGCTCTACACAGCCGCCTCTCTACACCACCACTCCTCTCACAGCCAAACTCTGGACAATTATATGTTACATTTTCAGGGCCCGACTCATTCTCATAACACAAGATAAGTCACATAGTTTCTCTTAGGCTAGGAATGTCACATTGATGACCAGTGAGTGATGCTTGGCCATGCACATAGCTCTACGTTGGGGAGGATTCCCAGACAGAAAGTTAAACAGTTGGCTGAACCTTGAGCCTGTGACATAAACTGAGCCTGGAACTATGTGCAAAAAGTCAGTTACCGTAGAAGGTTATGTCTACCAAAGTTGCCTCATGTCTGACCTTGATTCAGCAACAAACAACACCTGGGAATTCATCCTAGTGTATTTGTCTCCTGGGGCAACCAGTTTGCTTTGAATATGTTCTGAAGTCTAAAATTAGCTCTTTGTGACTGAAAATATTGTTGCTTTCCTGTATCAGTTATGAAAAATATTCTATATTATTAGAATTATACAGCTTACACAGAAATCATCTTTCTGACCATCCACAGCTATAAGTGTGCCCAAAAGACATAAAGCACACTACCGATGGGCCGTGAAAAGAACCCCACAGCTGTTCTTATAGGGAGGTATAGTGGTGGCGCATGAGAAACTTAGAGACAGAAAACAACCGTTTCCACGTGAACCACGGTCAACCAGTGACCCCACGGACTTTGCCTAGTGGGGCTCCCCAACAGAGCGATATTCATCTGGTGGGTCGACCTGTTGAACACTAGTTGTCACCTGCTGTATACTCCCATGGCCTCCTGCAACAAAGATGTCAAAAACGGCTGCGCTGCTGGGAGGGCTGCGGATCCGGCTGCGCGATGAGCCTGGGGCCGTGAGAGGTGAGAGTTACAAGCTGCACGGCTGATTAAGTAGCAGAGGAGATTAGAACTCGGTTTCCTGACTCCCAGGATTGTTAGATGTTGCTCGAGTTGCTAAATGGTCTTATAATAAAAACCAGGAGCCAGATATTGGGGTTAATGCTGAAAGATCGGAGAGACAAAGGAACAAGCCACCGCCTTGTCTCACCTCGTCAACTCCACGAATCCTCTGACTGAATGCCTCTGAGTCCTCAGCTGGAAGTCTCCAGCCGAAAGGGGGCTCCAGCCGAAAAGGGGCTTCAGCCGGAAAACTTTTAGCTGAAAGGGCTTTCAGTTGAAGAAAGGATTTAGTTCCTGTCTCCTCACGTCTTATATACCTTTCTCTGCCCAGCCATATCACTTCCTTCCTAGTGCTGGGATTAAAGGCCTGTGTGCGTCCAAATACTGGTAGCAGAGGCATGAGATCTCAAGTGCTGGGATTAAAGGTGTGTGCCACCACTGCCTGGCTCTGTTTCTCTCCTGGACAGAATCAATCTCAGTACTCAAGAGGCAGTCAAGTGGTTCTGAGTTCAAGGTCTGCCTGGACTGTATAGAAAGTTCCAGACCGTCAGGGCTACAGATTAAGGCCCTGTTTAAAAAAAGAAACAAATCGAGAGAAGGCAAATGAATTCACTCCCAAATCTTTCAATAAGAGTGCAGCCCTACTCAATGACACTCCTGCCAGATGTCTAACCTGCAGCACGTAAGATTGGCAGTGTTGGTGAGGGCGGTAATTATTGGCATGGTTTATTGCTGTTGTTTAAAACCTCTACATTTGTGGCCATACTTTACAGTGGTAAATAGAAAACAAAGTCGTGTGAATGTGTATGTTTAGATCTATCAGGAGCCCGTTGAAAGGTGCAGACAAGTGAAAGTAATATGAAAAATTTTCTCGAAAGGTGTGTGTGTGTGTGTGTGTGTGTGTGTGTCTATGTGTGTCATGAGTGCACATGCATGCTCGTGCTTGTTCATATCGGTGTGTGTGCTCATTTGTGCACCTGTGTGTAGCGTCCAGAGACTGGTGTCACATGCCCTGCTCTCCCCACCTTCTTTTTGAGATAGGGTCTCTCCTTGAGCCTGGAGATAATCACGTAGGTCGGACTGCTGGGCCAACAGATCCCTTGGTCTTCCTGAATCCACTTCCCTGGGATCATGGGTGCTGTCCACTGTGCCTGGCTTTTTACGTGTGTGCAGCGAGTTTGGAATCAGGTCATCATGCTGTTGCATACACTTTACCAATTGTCTTTAAACACGAAACACGATTTTCCAGAGTAGTCGCTGTATCGATTCACCATATTTTGTTTTTAATATATATTATTGTAAGAATTGGACTTACCATAGCATAAGATTGTCATCTAAGCGGAAGAAGTGCTATTGGTTTACCAAACAGTTTTATCTAGCCATTATAGAAAATACAATTTACCTAGATGATATCTAGCATCGTATCTTTTTCTTCCGTGTATCCAGATACCTGAGAGTGTCATTACACATGCATTATGAGCTGATGACACCAAAGCCTTGCAGGAGTGGCCCTGCCTTTTCCCTGAGATCACAGAGTTTATCAAAGGAGTTTGTCACTCTCTCTGGGTGCTTCCTGCCTTCTTTCCGTCCGTGTTCATTATTATCCTTTAATCCTCAGTAACTACCCCACCATTATCCTCCTTTTACAGATAAACAGGAGATCACAGAGGTGAAAGGGCCATCCTGGGTCAGTCACACCCAAGGGAAGCGGCACCTGAGTGACTTCCATTCTCTAGGAGCTCCGCCCTCTCCAGGACACCCCAGAGCCTCCCCGAGCAATCAGCAGTGCTGGATAAAAGGCTTCCTATGGTAGAAAAGTTCACAAACATGAGCCACTGCAGAGGCCTCCTGTCAGGAGAGGTAAAAGTGAGATGATTAATGGCAGCTAGACAATTAGTCTCAACGAATGGCAGCTGTGTGGGGTGGGGGCTTACAGAAAAACAAAAAATCCACACCTTCCCTCAAGGGAACAGCTAGCAACAGCTAGCAGCTAATTATTGCTATGGAAGTGCATAGGCCCATTGTTGCCAGGGATATTAGTTATTTTTCTTGTTGCTATGAAATACCCAACAAAATGTTGGACAAAAGCTATTCAAGAAAGGAAGGATGAGCCACTAAGATGATTCAGTGAGCAAAGGCACTTGCCACCAAACCTGACCTGAGGAACTGAATCGGATACCTGGGACTTACATGGTGGAAAGAAAGAACAGACTGAAAGCTGTCCTCTGACTTCCACACACACTGTGACATGAGGATGCACATCCCCTTACTGAAATACACACACAGGGAAAAGAAATGAATGGAAACAGTTAAATGCAATGATTTTTCAATTGAAAAAGGGAAGCGTTTATTTTGGCTCATCATTTGAGGGGCCGATCTGTCACGACAGGGCGTCATGGTAAGAACAGGTCTAGCTGTGGCAGCAGGAGGTGGGGCAGCTAGTCTCACCTTGTTAGTCGTCAGGAAGCACAGAGAGACGGTGCTGGTGCTCAGCCTGCTTCCTCCTCCTTCCTTTTTTGTTCCGCTTACGATTCTACCCAAAGGCTGGGCCTTGATAAGATGAGTCCTCGCTGCCCAGTGAAACCTCTCTGGCAATGCCCTCCAAGACATGCTCAGACAGCATCTCCTAAGTGATTCCAATTCCAGTCAAGCTGTCTATCAAAATTAACCATCACACCATGCTTATTAATATTTTAATAAAGCCAAAAATGTGCATTCTTCTATAAACATTTCAAAGTGCTAAGAACTAGTCCATATTTTTCTTAGAACACTGTGTAGGCCAAACAAATCACATCTATCAGACCAATTTGTCTACTTGAGACCACTAACATGGAACATAGAAATTAGTACTAATCCAGAAAAATAGTCTGTAGTCTGCTAAAGAATAGAACAGGAAAAAAAAATGGACCAAAATTGTTTCCTTCCTCACCATGCTAGGGATTGAATTTGAGGCTCATTTAGGAAGAAATGATATAAAACTTAAAACATTCAAAATTATGCAATACCGAAAAGGAAAACTTCAGATAGAATTTATACAAGCTTGAGGCTAAATGTAGCGGCATATGCCTGCAATCCCAGCACTTGGAGGCTGAGGTAAGAAGATTGCAAGTTCAAGGCCCGTCTGGCCTACATAAAGAGACCATAACTCAAAAGAAAAGAAAGTCAAACAGAAACACTTGCAGATGTGTGAGGGTTGGAGAACCGCAGAACTGCCTGGCAGAGGATGGGCGAGTGCCCGTGAGCACTGCAGGAGGTATGGGTAGGCATCACGGCCACCACTGTGACCCCTCTCCAGCAGAAGCTCTGTGCCCCCAAGGAGGACATGGAGAAGGCACACAGTAGACTGAGACCGGGATGGAGGGCTGGGGTAGGGCTCAGTGGTAGATCGCTTGCCTAGCATGGGCAAAACCGTGGTTTTGAACCCCAGCACAACAGAAAAATAGAAACGGGGCGGCTGTAGGCTCTCAAAAAGGGACAATGGAGGAAAGTAACAGAGGCCAAGTGGGCGGTATGACATGGCCATGTGCTGGCACTGTGGGGAAACGAGGCAGAGAGCTAACACAGAGTGGGAACAGCGGAAGCTCAATGTACACCACTGATAATGCTTTCAATTACTCTGCAGTTTCAAGGCATTTAAAAGCACATTTCATTTATTTATTTTTTAGTAGTGTCATGCTCCCAAGACTGAAGGAAGTAAAGAGCTCTCATTCCCATACACATCTGGCCCCCACACCACAGGGCAACCTCCCCCAATACCAACATCTACACCACCATGGGCACGTGTTACAGCTAAGAAACCTACATTGAAATATTATCACCCGAGTCCCACATGTCACATTCAAGATCACCCTTGTTGCTATGAAGTCTATGGCTTTGGACACGTGTATAATGACATGTACCCACCGTTAATAGCATTATGCAAAATAGTTGTGCTTCCCTAAAAATCTTCTTCCATTCCGTACCTACTTATCCTTCCCTCTGATCAGCTCCCAATCTTCTTACTGTCTCTGCAGATCCAAATAACGTGCAGTTGGAGCCATAACATATGTGGCCTTTCCAGACTGGCTACTTTCCTTGGGAATATGTAATCTTTCCCCAATCTTTTCATGGCTTACATGTTCATCTGTTTTCAGTGCTGAAAAATATTCTGTGGTAATAAATTTGCCTGAAGATCAGAACAAGCCACTAGATTAAACATAGAAGCCAGGCACATGCCTTTAATCCTAGCACTCGGGAGGCAGAGATCCATCTGGATCTCTGAGTTCAAAGCCACCCTGGACTACATGAGATTGACTCAGTCTAGGAAAGAAACAGAGCCAGGCAGTGGTGGCACACACCTTTAATACCAGTACTGGGAAGCACACACACCTTTAGCACTAGGAAAGTTGAGACAGGAAATGATATGGGTAGGTGGAGAAAGGCATATAAGGCGTGAGGAGACAGGAACTAAAGTCTTTTGGCTGAGGAAATCTTTTCAGGCTGAGGAGTCCTAGAGGCTTGTTCCTTTGTCTCTCTGATCTTTCAGCATTTACACCAATATCTGGTACTGGGTTTTTTATTATTATTATTATTATTATTATTATTATTATTATTATTATTAAACACCATTTAGCAATTCGAGCAACAATGTTCTGTTGTGTGGACATGACACAGTTATTTACCCATTCACCCGCTCTAGGACATTGTGGTGGTTGCCATGTTTTCAGCAATTATGAATAAAGTGAGGTATTAGTTTTCTTTTGTGTCACTGTGACCGAAAAATCTAACAGAAGCCGAGTAGAAAAGTCTGATTGTAGCTCAAAGATCCAGTCCCCCGTGGCAAGGAAAGCCCAGTGGAGTGGCTCCTAGTGACAGCATGTGGAGGGAGCTGTTCATGGGACAAGGGATCAGCGTGACGGAGGCAGAAGCCGGCTCCAACCTTCAACAGTCCTCCTCAGAGCCTGCTTCCGCCAGCCTAGGTCCCATCTACGGATTCCAGAACCTTCCCCAAATAGTAGCACGGGCTGGGGAACAAGAGTTTAAAACATGAACATATATTGGGAGACATTTCAGATTCGACCCATAACAAGCTGCTGTAAATATTCTTGACAAATTTTTGTGTAGAGAAAGCATTTTTGCCTATATAGTCTGAATATAGGTGCCAATTTCTTGACTAAATCCTAATAAGCCGAATATAAGCATGCCAAGCCAAAGCATTTATTAGTATGACTAAAAGAGTTGCTCTTGTAAAAAACATAACAAGGACTGAGAATATGGTTTAGCAGTAAAGTGTTTGCCAGGCAAGCATGAAGACCTCAGTTCAGACCCCAAAAGACAAACTTGGAAAAAGCCAGATGCAGTGACATTCACTTGTAATCCCAGGTCTGGGGAGACAGAGGCAGGCAGATCCCTAGGGCTCTCTAACCAACTAGCCTACTTGGCAAATTCCAGCCAGTGAGAGACCCCAACTCTCCCTCTCTCAGACACACACGCGCGCGCGCGCGCGCGCACACACACACACACACACACACACACACACACACACACACACTGAATTCCAGGTATAGTAGCAGATACCTATAAAGCCACCAATTGGGAGGCTTGGGTAGTATGATAGACAGCCCAAGGCTAGCCTGGACTACATAGTAAGGCAGACATTGTCACAGAGAATGAGGGGTCAAGAAGAAAGGAGAGAAGGGAAGGAAGGAAAGAAGAACATCTAAATAAAACCATATCATCATGATGCGAAAAATTAAAAGTTTGAAACAGGTCATCTCAAGTGTTTTCAGAATTAACTCTATCTCAACACACACACACACACACACACACACACACACACACACACACACAGCTGTGGTGATATATTGTGCACCCCAATAAAACTTATCTGGGAATCAGAGAACAGAACAGCCATGAGATTAGACATAGAGGCCAGACAGTGACGGCACACACCCTTAATCCTATCACTTGGGAAACAGATCCATCTGGATCTCTGTGAGTTCGAGGCCACACTGGAAACAAAGCCAGGTGTGGTGGCACACACCTTTAATCCCAACACTTGAGACCTCATGCCTTTGCTTGGGAAGCGCACACGCCTTTAATCTCAGGAAGTAAGATGGCAGGGCAGAGAAAGGTATATACGGCGTGAGGAAACAGGAACTCACTGTCTTGAGGCTGAGGATTTCGTGGAGGTAAGAATGTAGCTGGCTTGTTCTCTTTCTCTGATCTTTCAGCTTTCACCCCAATAGCTGGCTCCGGGTTTTTGTTTTTGTTTTTTTTAATCAGTAAGACCGTTTAGCAGTTTGTGTTACACACATCTCTTCCTCCTCCCCAGCAGCTAACACAGTGGGTCAGTGGGTCAGTGAGGAAGTGGGTCAAGTTTGTTGGTATTTGCTTTATTTGGAACACAGGGCTCTGACACTTATGGACGGACTGTCCTAGCAAATCTTTGTGCCTCTTCATCCCACCTGTAAAATGGGAATTTTAAAAGTTTCTATCTAGTGACTAAATGAATGCATACCCACAAACTTAGAATTATAACTGACAGGTAAAGTTCCTTAGATAGAATGAATATGTATGTGGATCTCTTTTGCACATTTTGGTCTCATATAATTCTGGTGAGGTCATCCTGCTGAGTCAAAGTGTCAGGTCTGCAGTTTGCTTACATCCTCCTTACAAGCCCACAGTGTGGCCTGTTACTGTTTCATGGATGACAGCAGAAGGTACCAGCATCAAAGCCAGGCCACACGGTGTGCCAGTCCCTGAGACTGCGAGGTCTGGTGAAAAAGAAAGTTTATTCTCAGGACAGCTGAGCATGGAGGGATAGACCCAAGCCCTCGAGAAGGGGTAGGGTTGGGGATATTTATGAGACGAGCACAATTACTGAAGGCTTGACCCGGGGATATTGGCAGAGAAGTAGCAAGTGGTCTGTGGATGTGCTAGCAAGTCTTCTGGCTCCTCAAGGTACTCACGTTCAGAAAATGGTGCTGCTGGTATGATTCGAGGGTGCAGTCTGTGGCATCAGATGCCAGGTATTAGATTACATTAAACATACCAGTTCCATGTTAGGCAAGCCCAAATAAAGTGGTTTTGACAAAAACACCTTTCTAGTCCCTGAGAAGTAATCAAGGCCACTGTTATCACTATAACAAAAACGTCAAAGGTGTTGTCTACTGTGGAACTGGTGGGAGGCTAGACACACTGCCCAGCTACGTGACCTCCAAAATTAACCATTTTTCAAGCCAACTGGAAGCACACATGAGAAAGAGATGAAGCTACAGGATTCCCTGTCCTTCGATTTCGACGGGCATTGTCTGAGTCAGGAAAGGAATTTCATTATTCATAGCACAGCAAAACAACAAAACATGAGCGTTGATGTCGCTGTCCATTCCTGTTGCCCCGCGACTTCAGGGGAGACGTAAGATGAACCAGGCAGTGGGTTTGCTTTGCAGCATGGGACACTGTGCTTGGGGAACGCGTTGCTTGTACACAAGTGAGAAAGCAGTGAGTTTAGCCTGTTCTTTGTCCCAGAGGAAGCTGTCACCTCATCCCTCAAGATTGCTCACCCTATCCAGGATGTGTGCTCTTTTTATACAGCTCTTTTCCTCTTCCTCAAAGATTCCAGCACAACTCTGTAGGTCAGACTATAGCAGTCTTCTCAGCGAGGGGAATTGGCATGTTTAATGTCTACTGCCTAAGAGAGAGCCAGATAGTGAAATGGAGCCCAGAGCTTGGACACTCGTGTGTGAAATTAGCCTTACCAATCTTGAGTGGGTGGGTGGAAAGTTGAGGACATTATACCAAGTTTAAAACTTGGGGCGAGTGGGCGGGGGGTGGGGGCACCCTTCTGTCTGTGTATGTATCGGGAAGCAAGGTAGGGGAGAATTCTTTTTCAGTGTCAATTTCCTGCACTGCACTCATTGAGCCAAACTATCCAGCTGTGTTTTTCTTAGTACTCATTAGCCGTCGTTTTGTCTGAAGCATTTTGCGAAGTTTTTGGAACATTTTTCCTGGTTTCACCCTTACTCCAGGGATTTGAATGCTTGAACCACACTATTTAAAAGGGAACGAGTGCCCCCTAGAGGCCAGAGTGCCAATGCTTCCAGCTCTCCCCCTTGCTAGAGAAAGAAAGAGTTCCTTACAGAGTGCTGTAAACACAATGCTTGTGTATGAAATTCTCCAAAAAGATTTAAATAAAACAACATACGTCATCAAAGATGAATAAATAAATATCTGGCGAAAAAATTTAAAACATGTTTTTAGCTTAAAGTCTTTGATAAACTAGTGTGTAGTGATTAAAGAATTAGAAATACATATTGCTCTGATTTAATTATGATACACTATATATGTGTACTAACTTACCATAATTCACTTTATACATTAATTACAAAAAGTACAAATAGTATGTCTCAATAAAAATAAAGTAAATAAACACATATGGATGTTTTCTTTTTTAACATGATAAAGACACTCCCCCCCCCCCAACAGAGTCAGTTTAGGGAGGTGGGAAGGCATATACTCGTGTTTCCAGAACTCTGGAGGCTGAAGCTGGACTAGGGAGAGTTTGGGGCTAGCCTGGACTACAGAACAACAGGAACAACAACAAAAGGTTGATTTGGAATGTGGCGCTTTCCTTTTGTTGCTGTGTGTGTAAACACATTTATGAATTTGTCTGCTTGCAAATGTCCAAGCTTCACTGGATTATTGTTTTGTTTCTTATGGAATCACGGTCTCAGGATGTAGCCCAGCCTGGCCTTGAATTTCCTATCTTCCTGCCTCAGCTTCTTGAATGCTGTAATTATAGATGTGTGCCAACATGTCTGGCTATCTCTTCGGGATGTAGAAAGGGAACTACATGAGGTTATGTATGCAGCCTCCTCACCATTGGACAACTTGGTTTTAGAGCTTCTATGATGATTTAATATTACCATGACAACTACATCATTAAGGACAAAAGGGCATTCTGTGTAAACATAAACACATAGATTGTGGATGAGAAGTTACTGTAGACATAAACTGGAATAAATACAGAAAAGGAAGACTTAGTTGCAAAAAACCCCAAGAACATTTGTGGAGATATGGGGAAAAACAGAATCCCTAAAAACTCTCTTCCATTCTTCAGAAAGAGTTCTCTGTTGTGACTATTTGTTTATTTTTTTGGTGGTGGTGGTGGTGGTGGGTATCTTAATAATGTTTCTGTTGCTATGATAAACAACATGACCAAAAACAACTTGGGGGAGCCAGGCGGTGGTGGCGCACGCCTTTAATTCCAGCACTCGGCAGGCGGATCTCTGTGAGTTCGAGGCCAGCCTGGTCTACAGAGCGAGTTCCAGGAAAGGCGCAAAGCTACACAGAGAAACCTGTCTTGAAAAACCAAAAAAAAAAAAAAAAAAAAAAAAACAAACCAAAAACCAAAAACAACTTGGGGAACAAAGGGTTTATTTAAGCTGTGCTCTGGACCTTCCTCCATGAATCATTAATCAGGAAAATGCTCCCACGGACTTGCCTACAGGCATCTGAGGGAGGCCATTCTCAGTTGAGGTTCTTTCTAGATAACTCCAGCTTGTATCGAGTTGTCAAAATCTAACCAGGACAGGAGCAGGAGTGTTTCCGGTTTGGTTCTGCCTTTTTTTTGGGGGGGGGGGGCAGGATCTCACTGTATTGACAGCTGGCCTTGAGATCCTCCTGCCTCCCTTGGGGTGTGTTCAGAGGCTAAGGAGATGCTGTGGGTAAGGGCACTTGCTGCCAAGCCTGATGACCTGAGTTCAATTCCCAGAACCAATGGTGGGAAGAAAAAACTGACTTGTGCAAATTGTTGTGTGACTTCCACCAAAAATACCATGACACACTTGTGCCACACACCCACCCACACAAAATAAATCAATGTAAAAGATTTTTGAATTAATAAAAGAAATGTTAGAAATCCATTTAAAAAGGTAATTACCAGGTTGGGCATGGTGGTATATGCCTTTAAACCCAGCACTTAGAAAACAAACAGAAATAAAACCCAAATGAACAAAAGTTAATTATTCTAGTTTATCGGGAGGATACATGTTTGAAAAATCTATAAAGCTTTGAAAAATAACTTGTGAGCTGAACATAGTGGCCCAGCACTTGGGAGGCAGAGGAAGGCCTCTGTGAGGTCCAGGCCAGCCTGGTCTACACAGTGAGCTCTAGGCTAGCTGGGGCTACATAACGAGACTCTGTCTCAAAACAACAAACAGTTAAAAAACTTGCTATGAAATAGGACTTGGCTTATAAGACACTAAAAAGTAGGAAATGGGGCAGAGTCCAGAAAATATTCCAAAACTGGCACACTTACAGATCTTATACGCTTTTAAGTGGTATTTCAAATTAGTGGGAGACAATTAACATCTCAGAGCTAACTGGCTATCTTCAAATTGCTGGTGGTTTAAAGATCTAAATGTCTCCTGTAACCCACAAAGAAAAAACTATAAAGTGTATAGAAACAAGTATTTTTAATGAATGTTGGGCAGGGAAGAACCTTCCGAGCCTGGCAGAAGGCCATGAAGGAAATGACAGATTGGCGGGAAACACAGAGGCGTAACACCTTGTGTGCAAACCTGCCCTGCCTTACCTATTTTCTTTTCCCCCAGGAGTCCCAGAGGTTAACGGTGTGCAGCAATGACAACAGGTAAGAACTAGAGCTTGGAAGGGGAGGGAGGGAGAACCCAGTGGCCTTTGCTCTGCTTTACTTTGTTCCTGGGCATCACTTCATGCCCAGAGAGGAAAAGAGGATTTCACACTTGGAGGTTGGATATATAGGCTTGTGAAATATGGTCCTAAGTCCTAGTATTTTTAATTTTAAAATGAATTAAATGGAGTAAAAATTAATTCATACCCTCCTCCAACCACCAATATAATTTCCATACAGTAAAACAGAACATAATGAAAGGAAAAATTGAGCTGGGTGTGGTGGCACATACCTGTAATCTCAGCACTTAGAGGCAGAGGCAGAGGGATGCTGACAGTTTCAGGCCATCTTGTTCTACATAATAGATATCTAGACCAGTCAAAGCTACTTAACAAAACCCTGCCTCAAGAAACCAAAAGAGAGCAGTGGTTAAAAGCACTTGCTCTTCCAGAGGACCCAAGTTCTTTTCCAGAGTCCTTGTCAACACAAGGCTCTGGCAACCCAAGCTCCAGGGAATCCCATACTCACTTCTAGTGTCCACCAGCACAGTCAGCAAGTGCACACACACACACACACACACACACACACACACACACACTATATATATATATATATATATATAAAATCTTAAATAATAGATTTTTTTTTTTAAATAAGCCATGTGTGGTGACACATGCACATGTTCC